>NW_028301615.1:39190757-39493787 GCF_987345545.1 Pholcus phalangioides | reverse complement strand
TTCAGAATTTTCCTGTTAAGCTTACATAAAGCTTAAGCTTAAGTTAAAGCTTACACGAGGTTTTTTCCACTGCGATTATTAATTGTTGCGTTTACTTCAGATATTCTAATGTTTTTCAGTAATAAAAGAACATTTTGGAAGTGTAAACCCTTGCTTTTATGAGGTTTTTTCGTCAACCAACACTGTACTTGGTTTCATTTCCACCCAGTGTGATGTATTCAATGCGACGTACTCTCAAAATTCATTCGAAACCAAATAATATAATATCAGAAAAATTAAAATTTTGTTCATATTTTCAAAAATTAATTTCATATAAACATATAAGATCACAAATTATATTAAAATTAATCATTATTCTTTCTTCAAAATTACAGTTTCTGTCTATTTCAACAGAGAAAGGTTATAAAATACAAATTTTTCATTGTGATTTTAAACTCATTCACAAATAAACAGAATTTTAAAATGACAGATTTACTAATTTCTATCCCTTATCAGAATTCAAATTAACTGTATAAATAGAAAACACACGGTGAATGTACGTTTAATTAATGGCATATATGTTTCTAAAATTATCTGAATTTTAATTTTGAATAATCTCAGCAATTTTTTCTTGAATTAGTTCCACAGGAAAATGGAATCATTTTGTGATTTATAATACATGGATACATTATCGAAGCTTCGGATAGTATGATAACTGAAGTTTGAAACTTTTTTTAAATATTTTTCATCAATAAAAAAAAACTGTTCGAAGTAAAAACCCTTGCTTTTATCAGTTTTTTTCCCGTCGCTTTAATACTTTAGTTTCACTCTCACCCCTTTATCGGTTGCAGTTAGTTTCACTTAGCTTATTTTGTTCTTTTCTTTTTTCGCAACTATCTTGTACTAGAGAAAACTACGGCTATCGAAATATCATTAAACGGCAAAAGAAGCCAAGGAAAAAGTGAAGAAAAAGGCTAAGATTAGGGGGGTAGAATGAAGAAAAATATAAAATACGAAAAAGAAAGAAAGTGGAAAGTCTTTGTAACCTACTTCTTGCCTTACAAAATCGATGTTACTTCTTAATGCCCTTCGATTTAATGGCAAAGGCGGTCTAAAGTTGTTACCCAGAGGAGCCTTCGGGTGAATTTCATCCCCTTGCATGAGCTTCCTAAGGATATAGAGCTAGAAAGAGAGAGAAACAGCTGCGTTAATTGATCCGAAACAATCGATGGCCGTTTAATTGAACACTTGCGACAAACTACCTGATATATTTTTGCACTTTTCTTCAACAAATAAGTATACATATTTTGTACATCCGTTCAGTTTCATGTACGCAAGTATTAATAAAACGGTTCAAACCATTAGAGAGGAAACTTCATGTTTTCGAATTTTACGCAAGAATTAGTAGAGTAATTGAAAAATTCATTGATTGCGGCTGGTTTCGGTGATTTATTTCCAAGGGCAGTGGGGAATTTTCATGCAGAATATCTAAATTTCCCGCAGAAAAAATATGTAAACTATTTATACTGTTTATAACGTGTATGTATTTGAAAATGGTAAGTTTTTGATTTCAGTTAAGTGATCTCGTATTTTGAAATGTGAATAGGAATTTTATGAATCATAAGCAGTATGTCTTTTTCACGAATTTTGTCGGAAACGAATAAAAATTCTGAGGTTGATTCTAAAATCAAAATATCATTGATTGAGGTTGATTCTAAAATCAAGTAAAATATGAGAAAATGATCAGTGAGAGAAGTGAACTGTGCGCGTAGGATATAAATTGATGCAGGTAGAAGAATTAGAAATAATTAAAATGTGTGCCTAGGTTTATTAAAAGAAAAGAAATTATTCTGTAATCGTTTGACCAAAACTAATCGATGTATCAATGATTTAAATTCTCAATTTCAGCTACATTTTTATGATTCCTTCATAGTTATTCTTTCCATAATTGCATTCTTACATTCTTCTCATTATTTTCATCTTCATTTTGGCATTTAAAACTTACACAGTTATTTTTGAAACCTGGGATACACTTTCCATAGTTATTTTTATATAACCCTTTAATTCTCAAACATTGAAATATCCAGAAGACGAAAAAGTGCCGTTATATTAACAAATATGAAGGCCATAACAGACAAAATACCCAATGAGGTGGCTGAAAAAATATGCCCATAAAAAATATTGATGTCGAATACATATCTAGACACTAACGAAAATACAGCAACCCAATTAGAGCAATAAAACACCAATAATTATTATAAAATGACCTAAAATATGATACTTCCTATTAAAAATTATATTATGGTTATCGCATCTAAGAATGGATAATTTCTCGATTTATCCAAATATGTTTATCGATGTTAAGCAAATGCGGTTCTATAAATGCTATTATAAGATGTAAAAAAAGATGTACGAAATACGGGATGTTGCACGTACAGGAAACACACTGTATTTATATGAATTACATAGATTTTATTAATTCAAAAATGTCATTGTTAACCAACTTACTTTGCTATCATTTGTTGAAAAAAATACAGAGCAATTTGTCTCCATACAGGATATTTCCCTCCAAAAATCTAGGGTAAAAAATTGTTCGTATTTTTTCTTGTTAAGAAATAGGAGGCGTGCGCCTTTGAGCCATCCATTTTGCTGATAATTACAGAAACTTCATAAACAGCTCACAAGTAAAAATCGAATGTTTAAGAGTTGCTTAGAAACGAGCCGAGAAAAGCTCAAAATATACAATGCCTTTATTTGAGAAAAACATGAGGACCTTACGTTGCTTGAGAGCAATGCGGCCAAATATATGATTAAAGACATCGCCAAAAGTTCACAATTTCTTTAATCATCAATAAACTCGATGATTTTCTATCAGGATGTTACGGAGTACTTTTTAATTTGAAATCATATATTTTATTTCAGAAAAAAATAAGCCGCCTGGCAGTCGAGTGGTTAGGGAACTAGCTTCTCACTGTGCAGGTCTAGGTTCGAATCCCGGTTCGGGCATGGATGTCTACTAACCAAATACTAACAAATTCCCTGGACGGATCATGCTGATCCCTTGGGAATACGTGAAGATCACGTTATTATTATTATTCTTAAAAACACAAGTACTTTCTCAAAGGATGAGAAAGATGTTCACGCTGGAAAACATCCAAATGTTTCATATAATAAGGAAATGCATATATCATATATTTTTCATTTTTTTGCATATGCATATATTTTTCATATGTTGCATATAATAAGGAACGAATATTCTGTAGAAAAAGAATTGAAGTCAACGTTCGTTATAACGACCCCCTTTGTTCCACGGCGTAAGGTCGTTTTATTGGGAGGTCATTATATCGAACGTTGGAAAAAAAATCTTAAGATGATTCATATTTGAGCGGGATAAAAAATTAAATTATTCATTTTGTTTAATGTAAGCAGTTGCGGTAAAAATGCGTAAGATTTGAAAATGATGATAACATATTAATATTCAATTATATGCCTTAACCTAATTCTGCAACATAAAAGTAAGCGTTCTCAACCTTTTACAGGCGTGAAAAAACAGCCAAAATCCAGAAGCCACCGAAGCCAACAACAACATCAACATCAGCTTCGCGACCCATGGGACCGTATGCTTTTCAAAATTAATGAAACCAGTGACGTAATAAGTGCATTTATAACAGACTGTAACTGGATTTGTACGATCCATCTCTGAATCCCCAGCGAATAAAGTTAGGTTTGAGGCAAATAGCTCCAGATTCTCTGACTATTAGTGATTTGAACAACGCATCTCGGATGCCCTGCGACCCAAGTTTGGGTCACGGCAAACATGTCAAGAACTTCCGGTAGAGAGGGTCAATGTCAAATACGATTCCGGCGAACAAAAAACAAGGACTTTGTAAAATTTCTTTGTGAAAAAGCGGCGGAGCAGAGCTGACATTGGACGTTGTATTGGATTGAATGATCTTTGTAGCTGAATATTGGATGAAAAATAACATAGAAAGAACCATAAAAAAATTTAGGACGTGTCATTCTCCGGTCGTTATAATGGAACGGTTAATAACTAATGGTCATTAAAACGAGAGGCGGCTGTATATAGTATCCAACTGTAAGAAAATCAAGAAAAGGCGAAAAGAACGATATGAGTGATACATGATAGCAAAACTCAAAACAGCGCGGCAAAATATGTTTTATGATGGCAGGTTGTCGATAATATCTGAAAATATGAGATGCTCATAATAAAAAAAATCCGTTTCCCTCATTTTTCGTAATTTTATTTCGGTCTTTTTTCTAAAACGGATGCAAACTGTAATAATTGGCATTTTTTAATTACGAATAGCAAAAAGAAATTTCCGGATTTTTTTTTTGTTTTGCAAAATTGAGAGCAACATAAAAATATACTATTATAAAAATTGCGACAATATATGATATAGAAATAACAACTATTATATTTATGATAACTGAATTTTTCTTCTCTTGCTGATCATTTTTTCTGAACTTTTTTCCAAATTTTAAGATAACCCTGGGATTATCTTATTATTTTCGGGCATTCTTTATGAAAGAAATGCCAAATATATGGCTCATATATGAAAGATATTCATAGAAAAGCATCTGGAATCTCAACGGAATAGAGTTATTTCGATTTTACAGCATACGGCGTAAATATCGATGGGCGGATAACAGCTTAGCTCTCGCTGTGTTCATGATCGGACATATATATATATATATATGTAATATATATGTGGAACTTGACCGACCTGTTGTTTGGTGATGTATATCGGCCTGTTCATGACAAGCCACGTAACAGACTCGTGACATGCTGGAACTGTTAGGGAGCCCTCATACGTCACGAAATGCTCTGTCGAAGGCAGCAACCCATGGACGGACACATGCTGCAGCGGTAGCTCTTGACCTGAAATACATACATACACAAAAATAATTTGATAAAAACCTGAAGACTATTTCCAAAAAAAAAATCATATTTAAATCGAAGACATAATATTTGCACACCATGAAATAGAAAGTATCGGAAATTGAATAAATTCCTCGCTCTCACCTCGGTAGACTATTTGATGTAACTGACTACTGAGTACTCTCAGCTCATCATTAGACAAATTTCCTATCTAAAGTATAAAAAAAAAACTCAATATTTATATACGTTTATATTACGTATCATTATACATGATCTGGCGATTATGTATAATCACTTTTATTACTCAAAATCACCGATCAACTCGTGCAAGTACGAAAACATTACGACACCCTTTTATCACAACATATACAATATACATACAGTAAAACCTGTCTATATAACGATACTCTAACGACCTGGGGAAATATTTTAAAAGACAGGTTATCGTTATAGTCAGTTTGAACATTTGTTGTATTTTGTATTAAGTAGGGATTCCACCGGAAGTGGAACCCTTTCCGGAACCTATCAAATGAAATTGTTAGAATTCATTGAATTAACATTAGTGGCCGGTTTTTGATTAATGTGCCGCATGAAAGATGTAATATCATATGATATCAGTTAATACTTTATAAGTAATAATATTAGTTAAATTATTAAATTTGCCTCGAAAAGTTAGCAGTTGCTATTTGAATGCGGTACAACAACATTGGTAAAACTTACAAAATTTGATTATCTTGTGTTTTCTGTGATTGTAATTAAAACAATAATTTGATAGGTGGCGGAAGGGTTTTTAGTTCATTGTTGTCTTTCTCACGTACTGTGTATTGTATTGTTTTCAATATTTTCTAGAAGACACAATTTGTTGATGAAATTTTATTTTTATCCGTTTATTGGTTATGAACAAAAGTGCCTAAGAATGGCGATATTTTTCATAGCGATAAAGTTTATAAAATATGGTCATTCAGAGTCTGAGAATAACTGAAAATCCTTCCGTGTTTTTTGCATCAGCGAAAACAATTCTGTATATTGTATGAGGCAGCATGCTATTTTGTCATTCCACGCATTTACCGAAATTCTGTGAGCAGAGAAACAGGTCTGTGCAAGTGAAGTACAAGCAAATATGCCCTCTATCTGGAAAAAAAGAAGTTAAAGGGTACATTTCATGCGAGAATTTTTTTTTTCATTTTTACCGTGGCATTTCCGTGCTCATCATATCCCCCTTCAATCCTAGAGCCCTGCCCCTAATACAGAGATGTTTGGTGCGGGGAGGCCTCCTTTGCAGTGAATTTATGGTGCAAAATAAACCGATGAGGTTTGTCCCGGCCCTCCGTTTTACAGCCTTACCCTCGTAGGGATCATAGTGTTCACTTAAACCATGGGAAATACATGCTTGATTTCATATTCAGGAGGTATTTACCCACAACTCAGATGAACACCCTATAATTCAATGATTAGCGCAATGATCGTATCACTGCAAGCATAAGTCACGAGTTCTTGTAAGGGTGCTTTTCTTCTATTGTGATAGTTATAAGCAAGGCCCTTGCTTCGTGAATATGCCTCGAAATAGTCTGACATGGCTACAACCACGCCGTCCCAACTAGAAGTTCAACCGCGCACAGCAAGGAGACCCATGACCCCACATCCGGCAGTAGGGTCCCTACCTGGGCTGTGATCTGAGCTCCCATGTCAGACTCTTCATGGGCCCCCTTTTATGAATTTGTAGTATGAAAAAAAAATTAATTACACCTGATGAGAATCATCTCGGGAACCCAGTCAGGAGCCCTGCCAGACTCACTCCCTTTAATTGGGGACCATGCAGGGACCTCAGTTGAATAGGAGTTTTCACAACAAGATTAACAACGATTTACGACAATGGATATGTTAATTAAAAAGAGCTGTCAAGGCCCTGTTATTTTGTCTTGGGACTATTAGGGTCGGCAGTAAAGACACGGTTTTTTGGATAAAAATTCAGAAATTTGTTTGAATTCTATATAGCAGCCTCATTGTATCAAGAGTTCCGCGAAAAACTTTAGTGGGAAACTCTTGATATAGAGATCAGACATAGGTATACAGAAATGAGCAGTGAGAACATTCAGGAGCCAAACATCACCACACAAGAGATTCTTCTAGAATGGGTGTTGGCTGAAAGAAGCATTTATCGGAATCCAAACATGTGCTAGGGGATTCGACTAAAGGAAATATTGGAAAAATGTGTTTTTAAAGAGCGAAAAGAACCTTAACAAAAAAGAGAAGGAACCTATTTCAGAAAACAGCTTCTCTAGAGGTAGGTGGCACTTTTCAGAAATGCAAGAGAGGAGGTGTGTTGAGATGAATTGAACATTCAATAGCAAAGAAGTTGAATAGCTTTTCAACACTGAAAAGTATCGCATTCACCTGCGCTTATTTATCAACTTGCACTTTCCCTACAAAACTATTTCGATGTGTAAACATTTGCGAGAGTGAAAGCACCATTTTATAATAAACCTGTCATAAAAAATGCATCCATTGCAATAATGTCCCCACCCCCCTTCTTTAGGCGTCCGCCTCGTCAACTCATGCCTGGTGCCGGCCCTGCCGTCGGGACTAAAGAAAATATAGTTATAGACAATATAGTTATATACATATTTTTCACTGTATATCGATGATAAATTAATATCGACAAAATATTTGGTTACATAAGTAGAGACTTTTTGTATTCAAATACTGCTAGAACTGCATTGAAATTATTTTCAAGATTCGTTTATACTTTGCGAATTTCTCGTGCAATCTGAGCATAAAGTGAAAATAATAAAGAAAAATGCACAGATTTTCTCTATTAAACTTCAAACAAATATTACAATTCGTTCTCGTGTGTATTCGGGATAGGACGGCTGGATCAAAGCTGGATGCTTCACGGAAGTAAAATTGTATCCGCGAATGTGATAACGTTGGTAATTGATAAATACGTATTTCAAATTACTCATTCTATCCCAAATTTTCTAGTCTCTATATAACGAACATTTTGATAAGTTCAACTTCATTTCCCAAAAATAATAAATTTTCACCGAAACGTTAACATATGAATTTATATTATGAACATACTTTTTTTAAATAAACATTCTTTTGAATCAAAGGACATCGTTGTATGAAGACTGAACTGCACTATACGGATAAACTCGTTCAATACGTGTGCATTAATATGAATTCATAACAAAATCTATATATAAGCAATTTAAAGTATGTCTTTTGCTCCCGATTTCTTCAATTTGCTCTGCATTACAACCAATGAATTTTCATCTGCAGTTTTTAAACATTGAGTTTAAAATCCACAATCACATGAGTGAAATTAAAATAAACAACTTGGAATGAGTGTAATTAAAATCTACGATCACACCATTGACTTTAAAACTCAAAATCACACCGTTGAATTTGAAATCGACAATAACATAGGGGGGAAAAAACCATTTCTTTGAATGTTTAATATACAGCACACCATCAGTTTTTTTCCTTCGAAATTTGGTCTGTGTACGTCCAAGCAACTGATATTACTCTCACAAAAGAAGACGAAAGAAATAAGATTTAATTACTGAAATAAATAAGATTTAAATCTATTTGTATAAAAAAGTATTCTTACCTGTATAAGTACTGCGATAGCAACCAGACTGTCACTTCTGCATAATGCTAGAGCTTCGGAAAAATTGCTGTACAAATCTGAGTTGTATCCATAAATCTGAAGCTAAAAAAAACACGAAAGAAAATGTATAGAGATGGAACAAGAAACAATGTTTTGTCACACACACACAAATAATAAGTTTCACTTCCTCGAGATTCACGTGAAAAAATAGTTCTCTCATGTCGATGATTGAATACGACAGACCGAGTTTACACAAAAGAAATCACCGTACGGAATATTAAAGAAATACAACAATCATGCAAACATATCTAATTTACTGAATTGCCGATTGTATGTAAAAGCAATTACGGGAAATGAAAATTTCGAATTACGGCATCACATAACGTGTCGAAAAGAAATTACAATCGGAAAGAAGAAAACGTAAATTGCGTAATGTAAGTGAAACATTTTCCGTTCATGTTTATGTTCGACTACAAGCGCATTTTTCCACGTATCATTTGCAAGGATTCATAAGACGTTATTGCAGCATGAATTTTTTAGCAGTTCAGTAGATATTGATTCGAGTTTACGTCTAGGCAACGATTTATTTGTACAGCTGGATGGTTTCGGTTCTGTATGAGTCTGGATCAAATTAGACGTTTGGTCCAAAACATTAGAATATATCAGGAACTTGTCGTAGTTCAATAAATGCTCAAGTTGGAAATCCCAAATTTAGAGAAGGGCTGTAATTGGAATTATTATCTTCAGAGAGGTTCTTGTTGAGCAGCGGTGGTAAAAAAATGTTATGCATAAATTGCATTGAATGTCTCTCCAAATGTCAAATTACTTCTTCCTGTTTGTTTCAAAAAATTGTATTATCTCAACACTTCTTATGCGGGCAAATTTCATCGGTAAAAGTATTGTATCGTTTCTTTCAGGCGCAACAATGGCATTATATTGCACCCCTGTGGGGAAAAATATTATTTCACTTACACACACACCTTGTATCGTTCTTGCTTTTTTACACTATCTCATAAACCAGAAGAGAAACTATTCTGTCTTTATATATTATATGCCGCATTCATATTTTATTCATCAACTCGAATTAAACAAAAAGAACGGAAGGGAATAAATATAAATTTAACACCATATTTTTTTCACAAAATCGCGGGAAATTTCTGCTCGAGAACGAAGTTTATATTCCAGCCAGATGATGTTGGACTGAGATCTTAGTCTCGATGTGCAAATAGAAAAAGAGGGATTATTACATGAACAGTTTTCCATGGAAATTGACATCAATTTGAATCGAATAAAATTATTTTTCTGGTTATGTATGAACATACAGTCCTTCCATTTTAAAATTATGGGTACTAAAAAAAGGGCATTCTCACAAACGCAAAATTAGGAGCGTATTTTCTTGGACAGTATGAGAAAACACGTGCTGATAGAATGCATTGTAGCGTGGCCATTTGTTTTGAGCATGGATTTTATGCATCAAGACATTGAATTCGTAAGTCTCCGGTACAGATCTGGATTGGATCCCAACCATAAATCCTCTCGTCTCTATTGTAGAGGCGATACCAGCTGCTTTGCAATTGATCAGGATTTTTTTTTGGTCTGTCGCTACAATCTCTTGGTAGGATTAGCAATAGGTACCCTCATCAATTAATCATAAATATTAGACCACTGTTCAATAATTTTTTTATTCATATTCTTAAGCGATTTTTTTATGGTTTCAGGGCGAGTCTGGACTGCAAATTGCAACTCTGGTATTGGTTTTGTCACATTGGCTCTATTTTCTAACATATAAAGCAAAAATTTAAATTTCAATAACAATACATAAGCAGCGTACAAATCACATTGTTGTGAGTATGCATTATCTCGATAACTAGAGTCAAATTCGGCAAAACCATTGCCAGATTCAGAATCAGAATACCAAAATGATTCTAAAGTCACTAAAATATCTTCGCCAATGATTTACTGTATTTATTTATAACGCACATCTTCAATATGATTTGTATGCTGCTCATATTATTACTATTGAAATGTAATTTTCGCTTTATCTCAAAAACTAGAGCCAATGTGAGAAAACCAATGCGAGATTCTGAATCAACACCCTAAAATATCGGAAATATCTTTGAAAACAAATCAGTATTGAACAGTGTTATACAGTAGAACTTGATCACTTCGAAGTCCTAAGTCAATGGGAAAAAGTTCGAATTATCCAATTAGTCTATTCTGGATCTGTAAACTGACTACGAATCGAAACTTAATAATCAAAATTCGCATGGGATAATAATTTTCAATTATTTAAATTTTATCATTGTTTACAAAACTCTTTCCCAAATTTTATTAATTCATAAAACAATAATAATATATTAGTCTAGCTACTACATCATTCCATTGTTCTGGAATGAGCATCACTTAATTCTTATGCTCTCAAGGAAACATAATTTAGTTAACGTATTAATTTGAACTTTCTGATGCTTTTCATATTCTTAATGACGATAAAAAGATTCAGATTTTCAATGTGTCACCTTGAACTATAGGTTGAAAGTATAATCGGTATTAAGTTGTACATAGCCTCGATCCACTCCAGCTGAATAATGATATAATGGACATTAAATTATCAAAAGATAAAAGTAGAAAGAAACAGAATTTTTTCAAACTTCCATTAGTCTTTAAAAATTTGCTGTTTCATAACTTGATCGCGCGAGAAAAGCAAATTCGCTGATGCAAAAATCATGATTTCTTTCCCCATCAACTTCGAATCATCCTAAAATTTCGAAAGAAGTTCGAATTGAACAAGAAATTTTAACATCAAATTAGATAGAGATCTCAAAGGGGAGCTTTTAAATGTTTTTAGTTATCCAAAATTCGAATTAAGCAAGTTCTACTGTATGATTTACGGAAATTTCACCGACATCAGTTCGTCATGAAGTCACCGAGTCCGTGAGCGAGCGAAATATTGAGTGACGGAACGAGTAGGTAAGTGAGCGAGAGAGTGAGTAAGCTCGTTCACAGACTAGTAGCCCACTCACGGACTCGGTAGCTCGCTCGATCACATCCTCACTCACTCACTCGCTTCTTCACTCACCTGCTCACTCACTCACAGACTCGGTAGCTTCGTGTCGAACTGTTGTCGATTAATTTTCCTGGTGGTGAATTGTTGTCCGTGAATTTTCTGCACACGCTACTGTATATCTTACTTATTGGATTACAAGACAAATCTTTATGAATCCCATATTCTTTTAGGAACAATTGTAAACACGGAAGAGTCAATAAATCTTGCCAATGGTGAAAATGAAAAAAAAAAAAAAAAATACCGAATCCTCAATGCATTTCGTCACGCTACGGGTGCCGTCGTCAGAGGAAAAATATAATCACTATCACGTTGACTAGGGATCCCCTTGGATTAGTTACCAATGCTCAACTCCAAGGTTTCTAGAATATATAAGGTTAAGTATTAGCAAGCGCGCGCTTCGGAATGAAACTGGTTTTGACGTCACCCGATTCCTCACATGACCCACTCAAACGGGAGCATAATGTAAAATTGTTGGTTTTTAATGAATTTTTTCGCATAGTCTTTACGCTCAGAACTTCATCATTTTTTTTGAGCGGATGCCACAAAAACCGCTTATTGTCAAGATATTTTTTTTTTATTTTTTAAAAATTTATTTGATTTTTAATGAATTTTTTTCCCAACTCATGTATGCAATGTTAAGTCAATGGAAGCAGCTTCTCTCTTCCACGAGAGGGAAATTCTAGAAACCATGAGAGGGAAATTATCAGGAACGCGTCTTTACGGAGAAAAAAACATACAGGGAAAGAAAAATATTAGATACATTTGAAAGTGTTTAATAATTTTGGTTGAATTAAAAAAAAATTCTTGGTAATAACAGTTATTATTAATTATTATTAATTATTATTAATTATTATTTATTATTTATTACTAGTTGTTTATTATTATTTATTACTATTATTATCATTATTTTGAACTCGCCCACACCTGAACTTGTTTAAACAGTTATAATGTAGTGAAATTGATTCCCAAACAGGATGCCACGGAACCGTGGGTATGGGGCAATAACAAGAGGAAGGGGTTTTCGTTCGTTTTTTAACTGCATTAAAAAAAGTAATCGCGCTCTTTCCTAGTGTAGTCTTAACGCATGGGCCCACCCGGACACGGTCTGGGGGGTCTCACGCAGAGGTGGCCCACATGATAATGAGATATCGTTCGAGATTCAGCATGCAAATTGGTAAGCAATCACGGGGCCGGAGGAGGGGGAAGCAGTCATGTCTGGTGCCCTGGACGCTGAACCAGAAGGGGTGCAAATTTCAACCTTTAACCATAGGGGGAGATTGACTTGGAAGTTTGGGGGGGCAAGGTCATTATTGCTGGGGGGGGGGTCATTGCCCCTTACGCATTTCCTCCCATGCCTTTAACCTCTCCTTCAATATTAAAAGGAGGCACTAAAATGCGTGCTTGTCCCGACTGACCAATCATCTAGTTGCGGCACTGTGTAACCATTTCTAGTTAGGTAGGGAGGTCTTAAAAAATCAATTTTTCCGGGGACCCCAAGATTGCTCTTAGGACGACTCTGCTCTTCTCGCTGAGTACGGCAGTGCCGCGAGATATGTTAGGGATTATATTGAAGACAGTGAGACAGAGGGCTGTGATTTCCGAATGGGGAGCCACATCATCTTGAGATGTCATTGCTATTTGTACCGCAAATATTCTGATATTCTGCTGATACTTTTATTGAAAATTGTCTTATTACTACACATAGGCTTACGCAATATTTTCTGAAGGGCTGGGTTTCATTTTTTTTTCTGATGGGGGTGGGAGGCCCGTCATTTAATATTTTCTGGGGGGGGGAACAAAGAACTTATACTCAATATATGTATACACATATATCGCTTCTGGTGCATTTTTTGAAGAACCCTGCTTTATAATACGTTTGGTTAAACCTAGCGTGCACAACTTCAGGTCCCCCATGGTCGAAATTAGGCAGCTGCAAAACTTGAAATTTTATCGAATCCATTGATGAAAAATACTTCGATTTATTAAAAGACACACACATATGGTAGTGAATCTGCAGCCCCCCACATCCTTGGATGGGGACCTTAATTTTTGAAAGGACCCCCAGACTAAGATTTTTATCTGGCTTTCTTGGTTGAAATTCAAGAAATTTTATATTTTTATATATTTATAAACATAAGACCGATAACTAAAGCCCCTACAGCCCTTTCCCATAAATTGGCCATGCCACTGTGATGAGCCCTCGGTGCAAGGGACTCGCCCTATCAGACTTAAAGCGCCAGTTATCCCGATTCAAAATCTTATTTCACAGTATTAGACATCAGGGTCGCAACTAGATGCTTGGTCAGCCAGGGCAAGCATGCATTTTGGCGCCCCCCCCCATAATGTTGAAGGAGAGATTAAAGAGTGAAATTTGCGCCCCCTCTAGCACAGCGCCCGGGGCACCAGACCCGCCTGCACCCCCTCCCCCAGTTGCAGCCCTGTTAGACATTATATTGTTTTACATATTTCTCGTGAACGTGAAGCTTTGTAACCACCTGCACTGCCCATACCCAGTCTGCCCATGCGCTAGAACGGCCCTACTTACTGGGGCCTCCTCGTCGGAAATATTTTTTACGGATCCAAATTCGAAGACCCTCCCACGCCCCTAAAAGAAATTTCGGTGGATTTATAGAGCAAAGATTAGTTAACCTCTGGGCCCAACCCCTATCACCAGGACCGCAAAACTGTTCTTGCACCGGGCCGCTGAATGACTAAATCCGGTCCTGCCCCCGGGTCATAGGCACTGGAACCTGGGGTTGAGGCAGTTCGACCCCCCTCCCTAATAAATTTTAAAAAGGGGCTGAGCACCCTCCCCATAATTAATAAATATACAATGCAACAACCACTGCCCCACCCGCATAAGGGCTAGAGCCCGTATATATGGGACTACCAGTCCCCCACCCGTAGTGGTGGGATGACAAGAGATTCCATACGGCTCGCGAAAAAGTGTTGTTAAGAAAGCACCTAGTGCTTACAACACGATAATTGTATCAGAGAGAGTTTGTGGCCAGCAGCTAAAAAGTACACGCCTGGGTAACACGTATGCAAAATCGAATTATATTATATAATGCACTAATGATTGTGATGCAGTAGTAACTATGCAGAAATTATTCGAGCATCAATTAAACATTTTGAAATTAATTTTATCCCTGTTTTCATTGTCATATGGCCCGCAAACTTAAGAGTTTGAACATCCATGTCGGGGCCCAAATGAGACATGGGGGTTATCCGTGACCTGGATCAAAGACGTTTTGTTAATCAGTGAACGCATGTTGTTTAAATGTTGGAACTAGTAGGCAGGGCCGTAAACGGGAGGGGAACGGGTGGGTCTGGTGCTCCGGATCCTGGGCTAAATTTTATCCTCTAACCTTTCTTTCGACATTACAAGGGAAAGCCAAAATATTTGCTTGCTTGCTCCGACTGACCAAGCATCTATTTGCGGTCCTGTCCCAGGGCGAATGCTTCACTTCCCCATGCGGAAATCAGGCCCTGTTCTATGTTCAACAAGTAATGTGGGCAGAGCCGCAACCGATGCTTGGTCAGCCAAGCAAGTACATATTATGGCGCTCCCTTGTAATCAGGGTTGCAACTAGGGGGGGGGGGAGGCAGGTGGGTGTCGTGCCCAGGGCATGCCCCCACAAGGGGTGGGCTGGCAAGGCTCCAGCCCTGGGGCCCCGGGACGATTTTCATTATTTTTGTTTTTCACGCTAAAAATCCATCATAAAAGGGCCCGTGAAAGTCTGGTCGGTGGGCCCGCAAAAGATTCCAGCGTAGGGGCCCCACTCCAGGATCTGGGGGCCATGGCCCAGGGCGCTGGAACAGAGGGGGAGCAAATTTTCTTCCCAAACCTCTCCTTCAATATTACAAGGGGGCGCTAAAATGCACACTTGCCCTGGGTGACCAAGCATCTAGTTGCGGCCCTGCTTGTAATGTTGATTGAAGGAGAGGTGAAAGGGTGAAATTTGCCCCCTCCCCAGACCAAACCCGCCTGCTCTCCCCTAGTTGCGGCTCTGAATGTACGGCCGAGTTATAAGAAAATGAAAATTTATTCCAATTAATACATTCCCACTGAACGTTGAACATCAAAAGGCCATCATTTATGGGGAAAATGTTTTCCCCCATTCTGATAATTCCCTTTCCGTTTCCCTTTTCGATTTTACAAACGTGCATACTTCCCATTGATTTAACATTGCATACATGGGTCGAAAAAAAAATCTGTCAAAAATAAAAAAAACTTTCAAAAAAATAAAAAAAATACATTTTGATAATCAGCGGTATTTGTGGCATCTACTCTGAAAAAATGATAGAGTTTTGTGAATTAGAACTATGCAAAAAAAATTATCAAAAAACAGTAATTTTACTCAGTGTTCCAACGGGAGACGGTCGCGTGAGGAATCGGGTGACGTCACTTGATTTTTCGAAAAGAGTAGCTAGAAAACCGGTTTTACAGCACCCCCTGGCTCAACTCCTGGTTGCTTGGCGGAAGAATGCGTCTGTTCAAATCAAACATTGTGGTCAGAAACCAAAGCAAGTGGAATCCCCGGTCAGCGTGATAGTGATTATATTTTTCCTCTGACGACGGCACCCACGGTGTAACGAAAATGCATTACGAATTTTGTACTTTTGCGCTGGTGACTCTTTTGAGTATTTTTCTAAATATTTTCAAGTACTTTAGCGAATCGGTAGATAAGTAAGGAACTGGGGGCTCATTTACAGTGATGTAAATGTACGTCACGTTCTCAAAAACACACATCATTTAAGAGAATGAAGTTTTGCTTCCGCAAAAATTATTCATGACACCAAATGGCACATTTTCACCCGGCATACATTATGAATATTGGACCTTTCACTAACCCTTATTTCCATGAAGTCAATAAAACTAACACCTCTTCCACCTCCATACAAATACCACACACACACACTGCCGACTTGTATATTCATTATCATACATTTAAAAAAATGCATTTTTTACGAGGTAACAAAATAAAAATTTATGTGTAATAGACGTATAAGGAGAGGATGTTTTAAGTGCCGGAGCCATTTCGAGACTATTCAGGACAAAAAAAATCTCTCTAAAAAGTAGAGGCTATTAACGTTTACGCAACTGCTATCAAAAATAAAAAATAATATTACACATTATTTTTTTACGTCCAAACACTCACAAAAAAAATTCCTCGAGGAACAAGAAGGTGCTTAATTTCAGTGGCGTAATGCGTTAAATAAAACGTTTTTCTACGATAAAAACGAGTGCGTGACAGTGATGTTAATCTCCGGCCCCGATTTCCCCCCCCCCCGAACATTCTAATAATGCTACGGGAAACATTGAGGATGAAGGGTGGGTATACAAACCATCGATACTGTCATAAACACGGCCGTAAAGTTTGCGTTGAGAATGGCAAATAGCGGTGTAATAGCTTGGCATTTAACGAGCTAATAAACGCCTCTTTGCCGGATAGTCATGTTCCCGAGAATTACGAAGAGGTCCTGCGCTTTTGCATTGATAGCAAAGATATCATTGGAAGGTGTGTTGAGGATTTTTCGGGATATAATCTATTATTACAGTGGCTTTTATCTCAATGGAAAGAGAAATCGCATTTCTAATGTGCACATATTCCAATTAATATTTTATATGTTCCATATTTATGCTGGTGTGCGAAAATTAAGGACCAAGCCGAAAAATTGAGTTCGAGTGCCCTTTACGGATGAAAGCAGATTTAGTCTGACTAGCAATTCTGGATGAAAATACGCATCTTCAGAGAGCGAGCAACACGCTATAACCGAAGGAGGTGGAGTTCTCGTTTAGGGGGGTGTATCATGCGTACATCTTCCAAGGTGGTTCAGTCACTGGTGTCTGCTACCAGTGATGGTAACTCGTGGGAAAAGTTGGCCAAAATTTGCCAACATGGGGAATTTATTGGCGTTTGTGGGAAATTTTGAGAGTTCATCAAACAAAAGAATATTTATTTTAAAAAAAAATATAAAAATGCAAAACACTATACTTTTCAGGTGTAAAATGCTTTACTACATATTTCCACCGACAGATGACAGCACAACTTCTGTGGGGAAAAATTTAGTCAAAAGGGAAATTCTCGAGGGAAATTTTGCTTGACGCGGTTACCATCACTGAATTGTACCGAGGTTCCCCTTTACGTGCATCTTTTCAGAGGTGTTCAGTTCCTCTTCTTGGACGACAACGCTATACCTCATCGTACAGTGGCTGTCGAAGAGCTATTGGAGAGTGAAGATATTCAACGCATCGATTGGATCGACCCGTATCTAAATCTTCAACCTTCTGAAGTTCGCGGCACACTCGGAAACAACATCAAAAACTTGGGGCATCCTTCCTTGAATACAGAATGCAGTTTACTACGAAAAAAATCACCGAGTAAAAATACATCAATAGTACAGTATAGAACCGAGCACGCCCAGGCTCTGTCGCTTTAGCGATATAAGCTCATTGATCGTGAAATCGTGCCGGAAAGAAACTCAAACCGGCAAGCCGGCCGGGACCAACATCCCGCCAAACCCCAAGCAGCACAACCACACACCCAAACCCCCAATACCAGGGCACATCACCGCTCGACAAGCCAGGACAGCACCGCGGGCGCAACCCCCCCTCAGTTCCGCCGGCGCGCCCCACAACGCCCCAACACGCTCCGCGAAGGGAGACCCCTGACCATCCCCACGAACCTCCACCGCGGACACGAGAGAGAACCCGCCACAGGACGAGGGCACCACCCCCACCAAGAAAAACACTGACGCCTCGCAACAAGGGCCCCAACCGACGCGCCATCCCGACCACGCACGAAGCCACCCGACCGCCGATACCCATTCCCGCCCTCCCCGCAACCCCGAACGCCCCCCCCCCCACCCGAAGAGCCACATGCGGGCGCGATAGTCAAAGCCGCAGTTTGCCAAAAGACATGCGCCACGTCATCAAAAAAAAAAAAAAATACTACAGATATAATAAATTGGTCCTCTGCAGCCATTGCCGAGAGAGGTATTCCGTGAAGTGCTGTGAACTTTGACTCTTACGGGTTCTCCGCATCATCATCTTCGTCGGTGAGAGCTTGTTCTGCATATTCGACTCGTCTGTTGACCAGTCTGGCAGATCGCCTGAGTTGGCCCCTGTTTGCTGATGTCGTCTCCTCATCTGGGCTGTTACCTTCATCCAGTTTGGCTTTTTCTGGGTGATTTTTCAGGAATCTGACCATCAGCTTCCTTGTAGATTCAGGTCTGTCAAGGATTGCTTTGATCCAGGCGGTCTCGTATTGTTCATCTGGAGCCTGGAAGTGAAAAATCCTTGTGTGTTCACAGGTTGTGGCTAATAACTATAGGTGAATTGGACTGCTTCAGTGACGTCACGAGCTTCGCATGGAGGCTTTCTGCTATGGATGGTGTTGGCTGAACGGGGTCGTACATGGACAGCCAGACCTAACTCAGGCCAAAGCTGACATTGGTGACACTGCTACCAGATGGCGACGTACCCGATGAGTCTGTCATGCAGGAGAGTAATTAATTCGCGAAGAGAGTAATTAATTAGAAAAATTAAAAAAAAGTAATATCTTACGTGTGGACTGTCATGTGTTTTTTATTTATCTCCATAATATCTCGCGGCATCCCTTAGACGATATCGTGGCACCCTGGGGTACCGGGACACACCGGTTGAGAAACACTGCTCTAGTGCGACGCTTGGCAGATTGGTCTATTCGAATTTTCTTATAATTCCCGCTCCAAATGAATTTAAGCCGTGATGTTGCGATCGGGGGTGTAGATTTATTATCGGTAACAAGTGTAGTTTTGAAGGCCCGAATATATGTGCCTTCGTAGAAATCTAAATCAACTGTGGACTTGATTTTGTGAAAAACTCTCGCTTCTTGAAATTTGAATCTATGGCCTTCTTGCCAACAGTGAGCGGCGATGGTCGATTTTTCACATTCCTGATTCTTAACACAGCGAGCGTGTTCATTTAATCTTGCTTTTATGGGTCTCCTTATCTGTCCTACATAACCAAGAGAGCAATCACCACATGGAATGTAATAAATGCCTCATTGTTTATTTTATCGAATTTTCGCTTCTTTCTTCAACATTATTTTTTATATTCAGTTTTGATTTCGGTGATTCCATTCAGTATTTTATAACAAACGACAGTTTGAGAGGGGGGGGGGGCCCAAAATTTTCAGGTCGAAGCCTCGTTAAGACAACCTGAATAGCATCACCATTTTTCGATGGAAATAGCTCCCCCGAACAACGTTAGATTACGACTAACAGAGAATCTAGGAAATACAGACCCATCACCACGGAATATAGGCATATATATTTTTTTCTTCAACTCACTTCTTAAGGTTCGGTAATAATAAGTTCAGATTCGCGAGCCCTATTAGATGACTTCAAGGGTCACATTTGACTCGCGAGCCACATGTTGAGCACGTATGGATTAAACTCTATTCTGGATATTTGTTGACCTGAGAAAGCAACTATAAAATGCGACAGTTGGTGAATTTTATGTAAAAATTAAAAATGAATATATATATATATATATATATAAGAAATTTTTATTCTCCTCACAAATAAACATAATCAAATCAATTGTGAAATGAAAATTTGATTACATGAGTCATCAATCAAGTATTTATACTTGATAATTGATAATATTGTGATTATTTGATCATTTCAGTGAAGGCCAGCTTATATTACCCAGAACTCTTGGGCCAAACTGTACGGGAAAGTAAAGGCAAAATGCACATAAAGAAACATTTTTTGTACAGCAATGTGGGTTCGGAGATGAAAAGTGTTTTCGGTAAAAACACGAAATACTGAGGAAATGAGAGAAAGTTTTTAATAATAATTACAGTATATAAGTGCTCAAATTTGCCACCACCAACATCGATACAGGCCTTCTTTATGTGTATTTTTAGCTTTCCTTAAATTTTTCCCATGAGTTCAGGGACACCCTCCAGAAAAAAAAAAAGAGACCATATTTACCTCGCCAGGAAAAGAACTGCCGGATACAGTGTGCTCTGAACCTCTATCGTCCGATTTGCCGTAGTGCAGATGCAGCTCGTGGAACCTGAACCTATAAGACAATGGACCTCCTGTTATATTGATGGGTATCCCTGGGTCAGTAGGGGACAAACGGAACGATACGCTGTGTCCCGTATTCGTTAAGATCCCGTTCACCTGAGGGGAGAAAAAGAAAATGAAAACAATATTAATAAATGAATATCATGAAAAATATCAGACACAAAATCGTTTACGGGGGCTTTTAAGGCAACATTTTCTAACTAGGCATATCATATCTCGGATTCCGTTTAGACATAAATTAATCTCTGGTGGTAACTAACAAGGGGGGGGGGGGGTAGGAACAGAATTTACTCCCCATACCATAAACTCACTTATTCAACAATGAAACCGCTCATTGGCAAGTTTACGTCATAAACTGAACTGAACCTTTAATGATTTGCACAATCGTGCCTATCAGTACACCAGTGGATGGCAAGTACAAATATTAGTAATTAAATTATTGGAGATACACAAGACAGGAACAAATGCATAAGGTTTGAACACAAGAAATATAAATGCATAATATAGTTTCGAATCCAGATAGATTTAAAAAATAAATAAATAAATAAAATAAATAGAATAAATAAATAGAATGGCGCATGGGCAGAGATATGGAGCAAGCAACAACAGAAAGGGCGTCGAAACTACTGCCCCAAGAAAAATAGAATTTTTGATATATCCTCGATAAATCGAAAAAAATGTAGACACATAGAAGGAGAGGGGTTGCTAAACATTAGATAAAAGTTTGATCGGGAGTAGGTATGGCGAAGGTATTTAGAGATAGTTTACGTCATAAAATAAAATACATTTATTCATCTATGGAGCAATACATTGGCAAATTATGATAGAATACAAAGGAATTTATCATCAAATTATGCACAGTTTACCTAGTAAATTGAGTGATGTAGAACCACACTGGGTGCCGCTTAAGTGCTCAAAGTGCTAACTGTGCCACATATCACTCAAGGGATCGCTAAATGTGCCACGGATCGCTTAAGTGTTCTGAAACTGTGCCACCGGTCACTTAAACAATCTGTAAATGTGTCGCTTAGTTTTCACAAAATTTGTTTTTGGGGGCCAAGCCACATCAGATAACCCCCAGGATCACATTTGGTCTGCGGGGATAAAGGTTTATCATATATGGCTTAGAGGGTGGGTTGAAATTTTGAGTTCTTCAAATAGCATTGAAATTAACAGAAACTGATTATAATGACACACATATAAAGGTATTTTCTTCCGAAATTTTAATTAAAAAAATTGCATTAGAAAAATAAATTTTTGATCGTCAGAGGGGGCACAAGCCCCCTACTCCTCCCCCCTCCCCCGCGTACGTCTCTGATCCCACCAATGTGGTTTAGGAGGCAGGGGCAGAGCTGGTGACGAAATTTTTCTAACGGGGGGGAGGGGGTCAGGGTTTTGCTGACAAGGGTGGGGGGGTCAAAAATGGCTAAAAAATTGCTGACGTAATACATGAACGGCCCCCCCATACGAGTTATTTTTATAAAATTTCCCCATTTTCATTCAAAATTATTCACAGAATATTTTATCCACTAATTTAAAGACGTTAATCCTGAAGAAGAAAAAATTGACAAAATTAAAAAAGTACGATATTCAAATAGAAATTGCGAACAAGAAACGGGAAATTTATTTCAGGAAAACAAAATTTCAGGAAAACAAAACTTCATGAAAAAAAATAAGAGAAATAAAACTGTAATATTGTTTCCGAATCATTTCCTTCGTGTTTTTTTCCCCCAGAAAACGTAAAAAATAAATAAATAAATAACATAAAATATTGTGGGTTCGGGATAAACGCACGATAAACTCTCTTGTTCCTTCCTAAGAGTTTTTCTTCCCGGAAAAAAAACGGACATATCTTCAATTTGTGAGCATCCATCAAATTTTTTCGACATCTTACTTCAATTTTTATTTTTTTATTTTAGTATTTCATATACCATTACGATTTTACACCCGGTTTGATTTGGTTCTTCCTCCTCTTCTTCCTTGAGAGAGATCTCTTCTTCTTCTTCTTCTCATTTCCCAAGAGTTTTACCTTAAAGATATCATCTGTCACGTTGTTTTTCTTATTTTTTTTTTCCGAACTCGTTCCTGGCCAATGTCTTGGAAAGTAAAGAAATGGGACAGCGATTTATCCCTTCCTTCCCACCAAATCTCCGTTTTTTTTCCCCTCTTTTTGTCCCCTACTCCGTTCAAGTGCGAAATTTTCTTCATAATACTAATCTTTCTATGCCTTAATATATGTAAAGGGAGAAAATGATGAAAGGAAATAGGGGTTTTTATTGGTTGAAAATTTCGTTTTTGAAAACTGGAAATACGTGGCTTTTTTGAATTATTGATTAATATTAATGATTTTGCTCTTCTATTTTCAATTTTGTCGTCCGAGTAACGCAACGGCCCGTTTATATAAGTGATTAAGTAGTTAACTGAATTTTGAGTCGTGAAGTGCTCAAAAATCTGTGCACTACGTAAGTAATCCGGCGGTAAATGCTCATTAGATAATAGGAGACCCCGCCCACTAGCGCATGCGCATAGTTCCTACTAAATCGAAAAAATATAGCGGTTCTTGTTCTACTTGACTCTCTATGATCCTGTATATTTTTGAATTTAAATGACAAATACGTTAAAAAACTCGTTAAACCAATTTTTTCACAATTTTCCGTTATTTTAATAAAGTAAATCTTTCAGCGCCACTTTTGACAAAATACAGTTATATAATTACAATATTTTTTTTTTTTATCAAGGGAGAGTTAGTTCTATTTCGCTGCTGAAGTTTTACGTGTTCAGAGATTTATAAATTCGCACGAAATTCAGAGAAATGATAAAAGTAATTCAAAATACCATTATATATATATATATAAAATATATAATGTTATATATAATATATATATATATATATACATATATATATATACCATTACCATTATATACCTGTACCATTTGCTAAGTAAGATTTTATCTGTTTATAGATAACATCAAAATCAAAGCAAATTGTGCGTTTCACCCAGAATAATCATTTCAGCTAATTGAAAAATCCACACTAATCAATTAAATTACTATTTTGATATATTTTTTTTTCAATTAAAAAGATGTTCACGTGGCACCAATTTACATCGGTTTTTGAGAAAAAAAAATTCAATACGATTTTCTGAAAAATGAGTAGAACTAAATTTTAAGTCGTCACGCGCTCGAAAAACTATCCCAACTTAAGTAATTAAGTAGTGAATACTCATTGGAGATAATACGAAGCCGCGTCCATTAACGCATTCGCATAGTTCCTACTAAATCGAAAAGTGAGCCGGTTCCTATTCCACTTGTCTACGTAATCACTAAATCACTCGTCAACTGCACCCGGGCCTAACGAAGCACCTACCTCGAAACAGCATCATTATCATTCGTCTTGCAGAGAGATACTATTAAATCTTCAACTTCCGCATCTTCAATTCATTACATAAATGTATGTTACTGCCAAAGCCCGAAGTGCGACAGATTCGTGACGGGGCTGGCCACTTCTCGAATTGGCAAAGAGTTTTGGTCAATGTCCGAATTGCAGAAATGATTCGGACTTTCGCCGGCGGAAATGGCCGGAGATTCCTGGCCAGAGCTCGATGTGTTGATGTAAGACGGCCCATTAGGAGCCAAAACCAATTTTTTACCGCCAACATGTGATACACGTCCACCGTGTCTGTCTGCATATATCAGCTGTATTGGATTAACTCCATGTGACGAGAGAAAGAAAAAAAGTGAAATTCGATAGAAAAAATATAAAAAAATTCATATAAACTTTTTTTTTCTGCCAAATTTTGGAGGAAACAATTATCACCGCATCGTGACTGTGGTTTGATGGGTTACCATAACTACCGTGGACATAATTATCACGAAAAAATACGGTAACTTGCCAATGATCCCGAATGACATATTTTTTATCGACTTTGCCTAGGGGTCACCGGCCACTTCGTGAACTGGCCGGCCATTATAAGAATTTCGTACATCAGACGGATCAACATTTATCGGAATTGGCCAATTCGTGAAATGGGCTGCCCCGTCGCGGACTAGCCAATTTTGGATTATGGCCGTAACTTATAAGAACATACACATTTCTAAAGTTTTCTGAAGTATGTAAAGATGCTCCAGACCAGTGCTTCCCAAAGTGGACAATATCACCCCCGATAGGTGATGGAATGGTTCGGAGGCACAGTGGAAAGCTTTTGGGTGCCAACTTTTCTTTCCTGAATAACATGAAATGAGGGGGGTCTCCAAAAGTGTTTGCGCCCCTCTCCTTACTTATTGTAATATTGAGGCACAACACACGCACCTCTCCCATATTCCTCTACGAAACTTCTGACGAATTGGTACGAGTTGGAATGTGCGTGTTGTGAACCTAACGTTAAGTCTATTTCCGGGAAATGCTTGTAAAAGTACTGCCATCTATTTTTCGAACTATGAGTGAAGTGTAATGGTAGAAGATTTTGCACTGTTGTAGGCCTGTTTCTTTTTGTGACGAGACTTTTTAAAGGAGAGATATAGGCTCGTACTCGCGCCTCGAAGATGGGAACGACAGAAAATCAACTTCGGACCCACCGGTGCCACAGTCGTAGTGGCACCAGTGGGGTTCGAGCCAGGTCCTCGCGATGCGAGTCTGCCACTATAACTACTCGACCGCCACAGCGGTTACAAATGAAATCTGGAAAGCATCTCACATAGGAACTCATTATTTTATTTAATCTCCTTCCGATGTGTTTTCACTTATTTACTGAAAATGATCCACCGTAGAGACCTCCGAGGGCCACATTGGCCCACGGGTCATACGTTCAAGGCCCGTGGCATAAGGTTAACTTGATTACAGGAATTACAACTACCCGGCGCATAATCTAAGCTGTGATCTTAAAATTTATATCCGAGACGAAAATCTCTCTCTTCCTCCCGAAACCAATCAGTATCTTTTCCCGAGTGACCTCTCTTCGACCTTATCGATATTATTGACTATTCGGAAGGGGAAAAGCAAATTAATATTCATACTCTCGGGTGAAAACGAACCTTTTGCTGAAAAGTCCCTTTTCTCTCCCCGGTATATACACTAGAACATATATACGCTCAGCTTCCTTTTAAAAACCTAAAGCTTTTCAAAATTGAATTGTTCCGGCAAAAGGTTATTTATCAACGTTATGTGCATGAAAATATGTTTTGCTCCTCTCTCTCCATCCCTTAATCACCAGTTGACTGATGATAAATGGCTTCGGTAGAAAATTGGAATAGAGATGGAGTTTTCTCCCTCCTCCTCCATTTTACAGAGAGAGGTACTCGTTGTTGTTCTCAGAAAGAGAGGGAGAGAGAGAGAGAGAGAGAGTATTTTGAAAAGGGTTTTTGGTGATTCAGTTCAAGGTGAAAGTCTCGTTTCATTTAATGACCGAATCTCTCCGCGGAGATATCTAGGTTTTCTTGCTTTCTTTGTGTGGTGTAAGAGAGAAAGAAAGAGACAGAGAGACAGAGTTCAATAGTTCTTGATGCTTTTTCAAAGTGGAATGTTCTAGTAACCTTTCCCTTCTCTCTACAACGAGCGAAAGAAACGTTGGCTATTCATTTATGATGAGCAAAGGGTACTAAAATGAACGAGAATGATTCTCTCATATCTTTCAGGAGTCTTGAAACGAAAGCTATCAACTCTATTGTTATAACTGGGCTCAGAGAGGAATCAATTTCACAAGAGGAGAAATTCTCTACTTTATCTACACTCTATGAGGAATAATCTCCATTTCTTAAAAACTTCTTTCATCTGTACGTACGTATGTACAAGGCATTTACATGGACGTTATTCATGCTTGAAAACTGTTATGACTTCCGAAACTAACTGGTTATTTCCCCTTAATTTTATCTGACTGACCGTAATTATTTTTACTGCTCATGCCGTTGTGTAATTGGAAATAGTCCATATTTCGTGATTCTTTCAGAATTATTTGCAGATGTGCCTCATATTCGTACAAGCCTTTGGCAAACAGATTTGGACGATCTGTATTTGAAGTATCGGCGATAAATGTAACAAAAACATATATTTGATCGCATGTTGAGACAGAAGGAGGAAAAGGTATAGTTAGATGTATTTTTCGCCCTTACCCTCCCTTCTTCCAGATCACTAAATCTGCCCGTGGCAAAGTTCCGGATAAGAAAAGTGACCCGTGACACCCTCCACAAACTAATGAAGTGGCTTGCGACACGTTTCCAAACCAGTGGTTCCCAAACTTTCTGAAGCGTGACCCCCCCCCCCCCCCCCGTTTCGACCAAAAAAAAAGTTGTCGGCAACTCCATACATGGGCTGACGATCTGTCCCGATTTTTTTACGAGTAAATGTGCTGTTCTAAAATTAATTTTCAGAACGATTGTTTCGCTTTTAATTTGGCTTTGTTGACTTCTAAAAATATTCTCTTTTATTAAATATTATATAAATATTTTTGTTTTTTGATGCACTTGGTGTTCCTTATGAAAGATGGAAGTATATCGTGGTGTATATGTTCCTTAATTTTTGCATACAGAGTGATTTAGTGCGCAGGGCCGTCATTTCAACTTTTCCACGGGGGGAGCAAAGAACATGTACTGCATGTATGTATATATATTTGCATATGTACTGCATATATTTGTGTGTATATATATATACCATTTTTAGTGTATTTTCAAAAACCGGGGGGGGGGGAGGGAAGGTTCTTCAGAGCAACCGCTGATATAACTTCAAGTTCTCTTTCCTTGATAATATCTGAATTCATCGATGCCGTAATAACGGGGAATCGCAGCAATGAAGCAAACCGTTTCGAGTCTTGCTTTCCGTTTTTTTCCCTTCCAGGAAGATTCGAACAGCAGTCTTTTCAAAACATTTCCTGCCTAACCTAGAAGAGGGTTTTCTAAAACGTTTATTCAGCACATACAATTTATAATTTCTTGTGGTACCAGAATTAGCACTGCAACGGGTTCTCCAAAAAAACCTAGGAGAAAGACCGCGAATACGAAACCACGAATATGAAATCCGCGAAGACAGTGTGTACACCGCGGGATGAGTGTATTGGTTATTGCAAAAAAGTGAAATATGGCAAAATTACATGACGTACGTGGTAATTAGCTCAGAATAGTAAAGACATTTTTTAGTATTCGCATATTTTGAAATAAAAATGAATTTCTTTTTTGGATGTTTTTATTTTGGAGAATCTCTCGTTCATTGACACCCCCCCCCCCCGGATGTCACGATCCACACTTTGGGAACCACTGTTCTGAACCAATGAAGTGGCCCGTATTCACGAGAAGGTTGAGGACCTTCGATAAAGATCATATTTAAGAAAATCCTATGAAAATGTCTGTTATGGGAATCCGCATCCTACCTAAAATCCAATACATTCCTGAAACGAATAAAAAAAAAATTCGGTCGAATAGAATTTCTTCCTCTTTCTTATTTTATCTACTTCATTCCCTTTTACTTTGGGATTTATTTCTTAAAATCCCCCAATAATCCGATCAATGAGCTTTGGAGATTACATCAATTGTCCCATCATGTCTCGTAGGGATCAGAAGCTAATTTCTTAAAGCCTTTCAAATGTGATATTTCTCTCCACTTAACTTTCTTTCTGTTATCCTTGTTATTTTCTTCCATTTCTTACGAATCGTGGGAGAAATAATTGCTGCCAACTTTCGTTTCAAGGGGGAAAAAATAACTTCCAATGGGAAATGAAAATAATAATTAATATTTATCATCAATTTCTTTTCTCTCGAGATGTTTCTCAGAATTAATTTTCTCTAGGGGAAAAAATTCCAGTTTTTTTGGATTTTAATGATTAATTGAATTTAAAAATATAATTATAATTGAAGAGACGTTTATAATTCTAGAAATATATGTCGTTGAAATAATATGTAATTGTCGTATATTAATATAAATTGAAAAATATGGCTTTATCGCAAAGACCTAAGTCATTTAGCAATGCACTCGGTCAATTGGAAAAATATCGATTGGTTTCTAATCGGACTAATATTTCGTAGGTTTACCGTAAATGCCCGATAGTAAAACTTAGCTATAACTACCCGTAAATATAACTTGAATACATCGAAAAAAATTTTTTTTCGCAAACACTGGGACATCTCTTTGAAATACGGAACAATATGCGAGAATGTGGTATGCAGGGCATGTTTTTTTTTGAATACACCTTTTAAATCGTATCATTTATTCATTCCCCCCCCCCCTTCATCGTTAAGTATCAAACATTCCTAGCTATTCAAAAATTAGTAGGTATTAAGGTTGTGTATTCAACCACTCCCTCAATGATCTGAGTGATGCGATGGTCAACCAATCCCCTGTGGCTCTGTTATATTCTAGGGAGGGAGCCATAGAGGTAAAAAGTGAAATATGGGGGGAGGGGTGACTGTGACTACTTTCAGAGCCCATCAGAACTGGTCGTAGAAACAGAGCCATCATAAAGCATATGCCCGTCCGGGCATGCTTCAGAAGCACCGTATCCATACGAATCCTACACAGTAGGTATCTGGTACTAATGGTTTTCTCAAAATTAAATATGAAAATATATAAGCTGTTAAAGTAAGCATCACTTTGATCAGGGTCTCCATGGTGTTGGGACGACAAAGCATAAAACACCCTCAAGACAGAAGCTATTTAACTTCAGCCCAGTGGTCCGTAAACCACTGGTAGATAACCAATGAATAACATTTTGAGCACTTTCAGCGGCAACATACACAAACAGTAATTACCCTGTGTGAACTTATGTTAAGAGGCCTCAAGTGAGGGTCGAAAAGGATTTGTTCAGGATCCAGGTCAACCGGTGACTGCCTCCTTCCTTTTGTACACAAACTCCATTCTGGATTCAATAAGCCCCAAAAATCTGGACCTGCAAAGAGAAACTGAAGAATTAGTCTAAAAAGAATTTATTATAAAATGAATGCATTATAGAAAATGAATTTGTAAAAAAAATCTTTAATAGAAGTATATCTAGAAAGGGGAGAAATAAAAAGCAACTTCAGTTGAGAGATAGGGTTTACTATATAAACATTGATCAAACATTCTAACATTCATAGCAAGGGTGATTCCATTGCACCATTAAATAAGCAGAAAAAAATCGTTTAAATCAACTAAGAAGTCTTCTACACAATGCCACTTCATATTATGACTCCGATAGTTACATTTGGCCCTCGGCCATGCTGTATACTATAATAATATTATCTTCCTGATGATCCACATTGCTTTCATTCATCTTGTAAATATCAAGTGTAACGCGATTCTGGTGTCCACAGAATCGCGTGTAGTCGGATAAGTGAGAGATCAGGGCAATGGATTTTACAAATAACAAGCCATTTACACAAGTGAGAAAGAGCAACGGGCCAAAATAGGATCCTTTGAGAGATACATAAACGAAATCGAATAAGGGTCTGACATATTTTTCAACCACAGATAATTATGAAACTGTTAAAACATATATACGTACAAAGCAGGATAATGCGAAAATATATTTTGGAAAGAGAAAATTCAACTGCCCCTGCGGGAAATCGAACTCACACCCTTTCACTTTCCGGGTGAACGCCCTAGACCACTAGATTACAGAGGCAATGGATATCTCAATCTTTCCTAGAAGCTTGTGTGTACTGAACGGGACCGTACAAAGATGGTCGGATTCAATTCAGGCCAAACCTCACAATTGCTGACACTGCCACCAGATGGCGACTTATCCGAGGATGATGTCACTCTCCGCTACCCATATAAAGTTATATTTATACGTGCCGAGTTTCGTTTTTACCTCAGACTGGTAAAAAAATAGAAAGTGAAATAAACTAACTCACCAACGATTATCACTCAAAGTAAAAAAAATTAAATGTAGCCATACACCATACAGCCATTTTAAGGCTAATATTGCCCCTTCTTCAGTAGGCAATGGTCTGATATAGCGCAGACCGCTCGCTGAATTACGAGTACGTGGTCGGATAGAAAGCCGACGCGCGACGGTGATGATGAAGGCAGAGAAAGAGTTGGTGATGATGATTGAACGGTTACGATCATTAGACTTGGCGTATCGATTATGGAGTGGCAGGGAGTCAATTTTGACAATTGAGCCGATTATTGCAGATATATGGAGTGCTGGAGAAATTGCTAACCAAAGAAGATGATTTTTTATGAATATGAAGTGCTTCGAAGAAATCTAAGTCGAGGGTGTAGAGCATGTTTACATGATTTTAGCAGAATCAAAGTGAAATTGGTGATTGTTGGTCTCGCAGTGCTAAACAAGCACAATTCTGACAGCATAAATAGGTTAGGGCACGCATACACTCAGATAATATATTCCGGCATGTACCAATTCGTTAGAAAATCCGTTGAGGAATGTGTACGAGGTGCATGTTCGGTCAAATAGTGGTACTGTAGTAGTAGTGCTATGTTATGGAAGGATGAACGAACTCCTAATTTTTTAGTCATAACGCTTGTGTTTGAAAAGGTGTAATTTAAGAAAACGTTCAGTTTCGCACGCTGTTCCATTGCCCCCATCATCACCATCGCCCTTCTATTCGACCACGGTTTCTATTCTAGCGAGCGGTCTGCACTATATAAGGCTATTTCCTGCTGAAGAAGGGGCAATATTTTAGCCTTTAAACAGTTGTTTGATGGGGTTTTTTTTTTGTGTGTTTTTGAGTGATATAATCGTTGGGTTTAATTTTCTATATTGTGATTAAAAAGAATTTCTACCATCATAAAGTTTAGAACCGCAGGATTTGGGAATCAGATGAAATAATATTTCTCAACCGAATTTAAACCACTTCCATCCCTGAAATGTATGCGCATCTTGTATTATGTTACGACCTATAGATCAGCGGTTCTCAACCGGAGGCACGCGAAATGACTTTAGGGGGTACGCGAAAAGAAAATGGTAATGGCGGCCATCCATCTAAAAAAATAAAAAATAATAATTAAAAACATTAAAAATAATTTTCAATGCAGGTAGAAGTTTTTACTAATATTGTCAGTTGTAATATATTGACCTTTTCGCTATCAATAAAATCTTCTATAACAGAGGGGTTGCGTCCACTGGAAGGTTCGGCCTTCCCTCCTCCCGCCCGCTTTCAACCTATGACCGGTATTCGTGAATTCCTACCTCTCGACTCACTTTTCTTCGGCGGTTTAGATTTGATTATTGACACATGCCGGGCTGCACATAAAAGCGAAGAATTAATCCGTGTTGTGTTTAACTTTTGTTGTGGGTGTTTGTATTGAGGCGTGTGCGTGCTGTTCCCACAATTTTCTACGTCAACTTTTCTACTAAGCACCTACTACTCACGTGATTTACGCTATGGATCAGTGGCTAAAAACTAGATCTGTACGGAAGCGGACTGAAACACAAAAATGAAATACCTTGCACCTGTAAACGTGAAAACATATTTTGAATCTTCCTAAAGTGATACGTTGAACTTTCTAGAAAAGCCATAATGTTTTTGTTGCCGTCTGTTAGCACGGAGCTTGTTGAACGGGCGTTTTCTTCGTTTACTAAAGCAAATTGAATGCAGCTCCGGATTTGAGTTTGTATTTATCCTCTTTTGAGCTTAATTTTTCAAAACTTTGTAATTAATTCAATTTACAGTCCCAAACATCACATTAATTTTTTCCCAATCTTTGTGTTAATTTGTTTGCTTACTTGAAAAATGAAAAAAAAGTTAAATAATGAATTTATTTTATTTTATTTAACGTGTACCTTTTTTTAAAGTTTTTCGAAAACTGTAATCGGAAAGGGGGGAAAACGAAAGGGGGAGAATCAGAATTTAGAGAGCGATTATGAAAAGTCAGTTATGATTGAACTTTGTGAGAAAGATGTTCGCTCTCTGATTAGCTTGTAAATATGTGTAAATTTCTGTTCTGTAAAATAAATCTGTGCTTGTCCATCGAACCGCTTCTTGTTTTGCAATCTCGAAGTCTTGTGAAAAATTATCCGGAACGATATCTATAGCGATATAGTCAAGAGCATAGGAGTTTTACACTACTCAAAATTAAAGATGAGAAATATGCTAACTCCGAAATGCGGAAATGATTATACAAATACAAGGGCACAACAGGGAAAATGCCCAGCGGGGTGACTGAGAAAAACATGCCCAAAACAAACATGGATGTCATACATTTCAAAACACAGCTTGTCTTGTTCTAAGTATAGGTAGCTTCTCGATTAACCCCAACATGTTTATCGTATTTTTTTTTAACGTGTCAGTTGTGTTACAATTTACTACCCCCAGGAATAATTTCGTAACGTGTGCTGATCTCTGTATTTCAAATTCCAGTGAAATGATGGAATGCTTGTACTGTTGTGACCGTGTTGCTTTCTGTGGCGAGTATTTTAATCAGCTCACATTCGCTTCGAAGTTGAGAACTACAGAAAACTAAACGAAGATCGGCTGACTTGCGAAAATACATTCAAGCATCAATTCAGGACATTTCAATAACTTTAAATTAGAAGTATCGTACGAGGCCAGAAAATAACGGATACCGAATTGTTCAATGTTCGTTATAAAACACATATTTCTGCACACAGATAGGCCGATACATTTTTCCCAATCAAAGATGAAGCCTTTGTATTTTCATTGGTATCAATCTGCGTTGTCTCGCAAAAAGAAAGGGAACAAAGAAGAATAGGAAGACAATGTTCTTGAAGGCAGTTACTTTCTGTACATGGCCACTAAATCACCTTACATAAGGCCCTTTCGGAAGTGTTCCCCCGGGGAGAAGCGGAATCACTTTTCGGTTTGTTCCATTAAATTTCATACAAGGATACCTAAGTGACCGCTTATGTCCGGCGTAAGTGCTATATTTCACCTCCAGGATTGCCTTAAGTGGTCGGAGAACGCTCTCAAGGCGGCAATAACACAATTTCTCGTCTTCTTTTTTGTCTTTCCTTCTGCTTAATCCTTATATTTCCCCGGAAGCCTCGGCCAAAAAACTTTTGCTTTGTTCTTCTCTACGCCTTCTTTATATTTTTCTTTTTTTGCGGTTACGGTTAAGCTCCTCTTATATTCTTCTTCCGAGACAAATGGCAAAAAGAATAAGAACCAAAACTTTTTCTTTTCGCTCTCGTCTCAAGAAATGCTCCCCCCCCCTCCCTCCAGTGATGGCTAAAATTTCCTTGTTCAGCTTAATCCAAATTACTTTTTTTTTTAACAATTTTCATTTCTCTTTAGTTGCATCAAGTAAAAATTTAGTCTTGCGTAAGTTATAACGTCCACGTATTACGTTTCTGCAAATGGAGAAATTCAAGTACTCAACATGCAATAAAACGCCTGCATATCACAGATAGATTGTCCTTAGAGAAGATTCAACTGCCAATTCAATTTTTTAATTTTTTTTTCATTTCTGATGTTTAAAAAATGTATTAAAACATAAACGCTATCAGAACTATTTTTTTTTCAAATTTTCAATTCATTTTTGTAGTGAACAAATAATTCATTTTTCATTCAAATATTTCAGTCAAGATGATACAGGGCATATATTCTATACAGGCATATTCTTCTTCACATGCAATTTTTTTCCAGAAATTTAATGCTTAATTCTATGTGATAAATCGCACTTTTTCCCCGGAGGCACTTTCTCCTGGAAGCTTCTAAAAACACTTCAAATTTCAACTTCAAGTGCTGCCCTCTGACGAAAGCACCAAAGTTCATATTCACCATATTTGTAACTCAAAATCCTTTAGCGCCGGGCCCACCTCAGTGCCCCCCCTGAGTTGGACAAAAGTAAAAAATTCTACAGTGAGGAAAAACAACCCACACATTTGTAGCACCAAGGTCTAGATATGTTCTCATCAGCGAAGTCAGAGAGAGAGTAACAAATACTTCACTATCCTTCATTTCTGAGTGCTGATTAAATTTCCGTCCTTTCTGATGCTTTCCAGTTTGTGGGTGTTTTAAAGTGTGTTGTATGTTAAAACGCGCTGCTTTGTAAGTTTCTTTTGAATGTTGGCGGGTTCGTAATTCGATTTACCAATCTGACATCTTCAGGCCCTCCGAGACTGAACAATGCTTTGGGAAACAACACAAACCATCCCAACACGGGTCTCTCTGGGCGTTCAGCTGTCATGTCTGTCTGTAGGCATGTATATTAGCTAAATTTTGGCAGGAATATTAGTTGCTCGCTGGATAGGGATAATCGTGCAAAAAAAAAAAAAAAAAAAAAGTCAGAAGCACAAGGCTATGAAGAATTTTTATTCTTTACCACACGGTGCATGTGTGGTGATATCTTAAGATAGAGGGTTTCAACCTGTTAGGCATTGGCCAAATTAGAAACTTACAACGACCAAAAAGTGAAATACCAATATTGTTTCAAGATGATATCTAAGATTTACGAAGACTTCGTGTAACGTACAGTGGAGTCTTAACGATTGAGTCGACTGAGCCCTGCTTGTAAAACAGCAGCTCTTAATTTTTTTTATTATAAAATCAATTTTCAATGAAAGATTAATTTTAATGGAATTTGGAAAGAAGTGAAAATCATTTCTTTCGATGTGTTTGTATGTGTGAAAATTTTCATAAATTATAAAATTTTCTATCCCTTTCATCAAGTTCTGAAATGTGAAACAAAACTAATTGTGAAATTATTGTTCTTACTAATCCTGTATCCCTTGTTTCAATTCATTAAAAAATATCGTCAATTATGAAAGTCATTCTTTGATTAAAATTCTTGAAATTATTTCCGTGTCTATTGTGACAATTGTGAAATTATTTCTTCCATTAACTCTTTCATGCACACACTTTTGGCAAGAAATTTGGATTATGTCTATTTGATGAATCGACAATAAATCTGGTAACGTTGCCCGAACCTAGCCACGCGTTAGAAAAAAGAAAGAAAAATAAATAAAATGGAAAAAGAGTATAATAGATAAGGTAGATAAGAGATAGTTTTTTTACAGTCCTATTTCCATCCTCACACTACGGGTTCTCTTTTGCTCTAACATGTATAGAAAGATGCATTATATGTGTGGAAAAATCATTAGCAGGGGTATAGAAAGAAATTAGGGAAAAAAAGCAAGAGCTACTATAAAGCTTCGCGATGGGGAAGAGATAGGAAAGAAGACATAGAATTAGTTTGATTTTATTCGGCTGGTGTTTCGGCGTAATATTACGACCGTGATCGTGGCTAGATCATGCGACTGAGAAACTGGGACAAACCTTCATAAAAACCGAACATCTTGAAAAAATATATATATACCTGAAGACAATATAAAAAGACGAATTGTAAGGTGATGGATAAAATTGCATATTGACATTGAAAGTCCGGGCCTTGTGCGGTTTAGGTCAGTGTTTTTCGATCTCTCTCTCATTGTAGACTGATGAAATTAAAGGAAAATTTTCGCGAATCGGTGAAAAAAAAAATTCCCTATACAGAGTGATTCTAAACTCAACGTACAAACTTTTCGGGGAGGTAGAAAACAAAAAGTAATCATCACTTAGGAATGTATGGCCGGAAACCCTAACCTGCTTATGGAGGATAAACGAAGATGCAGAAATGACAAGCCAATAATGGGCGGGAACACTTTATTTAGCGATACTGTACACGAGGGGAGTACGTGTACCGTCAAGTTCCTACCATCCACAGTCATGCACACAGAAAAAAAAATAGTGATTCTGTTTTGGTTTTTCTACCTCCCCCGAAAGTTAGTACGTTTCGTTTCGAATCACCCTGCATATACACTCAGCTTTATTAACTCGACCTACGCCTATCATTGGATAGGCTAGTTCTAATTCCAATTACTATTATTAAGCTACCTTTTTAATGCAAATCAATACTTTTAAAATGTAATAACAAATACAAACTTAACAACATATTAATCGTTATAAAATTTTTACCAGTAGGTACAACCAAAATAAATAATATTTCCTATCATAACACATTCAATCAATTTTCATGCTGCATACCGTTTAAAACTGAACAACAAGTTTACTTGAAAAAAATCAAAACACATAGTTCAATTTTTTGATTGGAAGATGGCAGTAGAAACCCTATATTTTTTATTCAAAAACGCTGCATAAATATTTTCTATAATTTTGGAACCAATTGTAGAGAATTTTTATCTCTTTCGGAAAATGGCATATCATTTTTGTAGGACCATATGGTTTATAATTCATTAATAAAAATATACTTCCACTTTCTTATGCAGGGTAAGAAGTCTTTTCTCTTCTAACGTGAATACCGTTAAGGTATACTATATCGCTAAACGTGAGGTTTCCGTTTCCCAGAACAGCCCATTGGCAGTATATGATTCGGTTTTCAGCTCAGTTGTGGTGTATGAGAGCACATGATCGCACCGGGAAAAACATAACAGAAATAAAAATAGAAATTCGTTTCTATAAAAGATATGTGGACGACATTTTCGCTCTTTGGGAGGGATCGAGAGAGAAATTTTGCGAATTGTTCCAAGTCATGAATGAAGTAGATCCTTACATACAATTTACAGCTGAATTATAAAGCCACAAAACTCTTCTAGATGTCTTGTTGATCAAAAGAGAGCAAAACATTCAAATGTCGGTGTACAGAAAGCTATTTTCCATTGCATTAACCTCCACATCAAATATATCTTGTCACCCATACAAACAAAAAACTTCGGCTTTTCGGTCGTACGTTCATAGAGATTTTGGAATCTGTTTCTAGAAGCGACTGATTAGATCATGCTCTCAACTTCATTCTTGCTGTTGCCATAAATACGAGTTTTAACAATGAAATGATAAATAACATCATCAGAAAAACAATGAGACATAAAATCAAGACCAATCTCAATAACAGTAAAGACTTTTTTGTTAAATGTATATCTTCGCCAACTTACTTATCCCCACGAAAGATGCCATCTCACCAACTAAGCACGCACGCATGCCCGCACAATGGGACATATATTACATTTCGTGCACAGGTTGCCCCTCTCCCCAAAGCTACATCGGTCGAACCAAACACTCTCTGAAATGTAGATTAAGCGAACATAAAAGGTTGTTTATGTTAAAAATCAATACGTCTATAATCCCACAACTGCTTTACACTGCTGGACCACAAGTTAAATTTTCCAAAGGCGGTGATAAAAAAAATTTCGATTCTCATTACTTTTAGATTTATTTGAGGGCACATATTCATTTTGAAATATATATATGAAACTAGAGAAATACGATTTTTATATTTATATATATATACTAGGGGGGCTCTGCCCCCCTGCCGCCTTTGGCGACCAACCCCCCCCCCACTTCTCTCCCGGACATATCTTGTTTATTTCGTCCCACTTCATCAGCGTGCTATGGAAAAGGGGAAAGGGACGTGTGAAAGCACCAGCCTACTGAAGAAGCGAATTTTAATGAAAATAATAATAAAGCAACAAAAAACAAATGAGATTCATCAAGTATCCCCAGAAAACTTCCCCATGGGGGTCCCCAGATTCAATTCGCTGAATTTCAGTGGGGCCCCACACTGGATATATCTTGGGCTACCGATGTGTTGCAAATTTTACAATGTTAAACCACAACAACCAATGTTAAACCAACCTGTAAACATGGGGCCCCCGACTTGGAAGCTTGTCGGTCATCCCCCGTTGCGAGCGCCATGAAAAATTTCCATTTGTATTCGTTTTACCAACGAATAAAATCCAGGGCCCCCAACCAATTACCCGGGACACCAATTCGCATACTTTTGGTGGGGCCCCAGACTGGCTTTATCTCGGGCTTCCGCTGTTGCGAATTCTACAACAGAAAAGAATGAGATTCGTCCAGGGCCCCAAAATGAAACCTGTAAACATGGGGCCCCCGACTTGGAAGCTTGTCGGTCATCCCCCGGTGCGAGTGCCATGAAAAATTTTCATTTGTATTCGTTTTACCAACAAATAAAATCCAGGGCACCCAAAATGAAACCTGTAAACATGGGCCCCGACTTGGAAGGTTTTCGGCCATCCCACGGAGCGAGTACCATGAAAAATTTTCATTTGTATTCGTTTTACCAACGAATAAAATCCAGGACCCCCCAACCAATTACCCGGGACACCATTTCGCATACTTTTGGTGGGGACCCAGACTGGATATATCTTTTGCTTCCGCTATCGAAATTTTTCAACGTTAAAGCAGCAAGAAAACAATGAGATCCATCAAGGGCCCCTGGAAATGAAAACTTTTTACTTATATGTGAAATCTTCCCCGGGTACCCCGACCCTGTGTTGGGAGCACTGCTGTTGTGTGTGTATATTATACATATATATATACCTTTCGGCATGGACCTCCCCCCCCCCCACAAAGGAAGGGCTGACAGGGGCCACAACGATTCTTATCACTTTTTGTGATTTTTCACACTATAAATTAATCACAGAGGGGCCCCTGAAAAGCTGGTTTGGGGGCTCGAAATCTAAATTCTAGCCTAAGGGCTCTGCTGTAGGATGTAGGAGCCTCTTGGTACATGCACATAACATGGTCCCGATGGGTCAAATGGGTCCCGATATGTGAATATCGACCCAATATTGATATATGATATCATATCGATATATGAATGTGAATATCGATATATGAATCGAACCCACTTCCGTAACAGATTTCCGTCACTCAAAAATTTCACCCACTTCCGTCACTCGGTTGCTTAGCAACAGGCCCTTTTCGAGTTTGTTTGTGATTTTATATTATAGAATAGATATACCTCTCGGCATGGACCTCCCCCCCCACAAAGGAAGGGCTGACAGGGGCCACAACGATTCTTATCACTTTTTGATTTTTCACACTATAAATTAATCACAGAGGGGCCCCTGAAAAGCTGGTTTGGGGGCTCGAAATCTAAATTCCAGCCTAAGGGCTCTGCTGTAGGATGTAGGAGCCTCTTGGTACATGCACATAACATGGTCCCGATGGGTCAAATGGGTCCCGATATGTGAATATCGACCCAATATCGATATATGATATGTGATATCATATCGATATATGAATATGAATGTACGATATATGATATGTGATATCATATCGATATATGAATATGAATGTACGATATATGATATGTGATATCATATCGATATATGAATATGAATGTACGATATATGAATGTGAATATCGATATATGAATCGAACCCACTTCCGTAACAGATTTCCGTCACTCAAAAATTTCACCCACTTCCGTCACTCGGTTGCTTAGCAACGGGCCCTTTTCGAGTTTGTTTGTGATTTTATATTATAGAATAGATATATATATAACTGTCGCCATCCACATTATAGCATATGGCTATCACATGTTTCAATGACCCGAAACAACAACTAAGAACAAAAGTAGACTCTTCAAATAAAATTCCTGCTATTCATCACTACACCAAAGAGTGCGTTACAATTATTAACTAACAATCCTTCACTACATATACTATTGGACAACGAAGTGCAGAAAGCAAATTTAGGGCTAAACCGCGAGATTAAAATAAACAATGTGACGTATCTTCCTACAGATGTAGAGAATAAACATCCACCGTATCACCTGGTGAAAGACAATCTCCACTTTCCGATCCCACATTTGGATCTGTGCCTAGGCCCAGGGTAACAGTGATCGATTTTATTTATAAAACATTTGTTCATTATAAATTTAGTTTTGACCAAATTCAAATCAATAAGTTGAAAGGGTCTCACTCCTTCGTGAGGGTAGGTAAGACGAAGGGGCCACGAGAAGAAAATATGATTCAAAGGGTACCATGGGCCAATAAAGGCTGATAACCACTGTTCTAATGCATGACCAGGCATGGCGAGCAATAGATTTCTCCAGCCCTAATCGATATTAGAACAAATCATTAGAAAAAAAAACCCCATTCAACCTCAAGGAACCAGGACCCGATTCAGAACGTTATCCACGCGCAAAAGTGACACGATTCTGCTATAAAAAAAATGGCAACCTGACTCCTTAAGAATTTGTTTTCCATTCCCCCAATAGAGAAGAAACGTGATGTCTCATCCTTTTTATTCCCATAAAGAGACCAGGGGATGTATATATATATATATATATATACGTGTGTGTGTGTCCAAGATGTTTTGCCGCTCCTCAGAGACCATAAGAGCAATGGAAATAAATAACAGGCCAAAAAGAAGAACAAGAAAAAGAGAGAAATTACGTCTTTTGATGTCAGCGTCTGTCAAAAGAGGGGGGTTTTTATTTCCTATTGGGCAAATAGCTTCCATGGTTTTGGTGCCATCACGGTTGTCGAGCTCCTTTTCAGTTTCGTTCCATCATCCACTAGAGCAGATGGGCTCGCTGCTTGCTCCCCCCCCCCCCTCCTCCTCGAATGGCTACTGTATGGATGACATTCAAGTGAGTGAGGCCCGTTTTCTGCCGTCCATTCATTCATTCATTCCTTCTGGAGCAGCAATGGGAAAATAACGGGAAAGAATGTGTCGAAATTGCTTTCCACTTGGAAGTCTTTAATTGCTGGAGATGTTGCAGATCCGCTTATGTTTTCCCATTATTCGCTATATACAGAGTGGATACTATCGACGACCCAATAATTACAAGCGGGGTTCCGTGTGAAAAACTATAATGCGGAGAAGTGTTTTCGGTTTTTTGATTTGACCAATAGTTACGGAGTTGAAACGCATCAAAAATCGATGACGTCACTTTCGAATCCTGCCAAAGTCACCGAACGTGCACAAAACTTATAACGTGACGTTTTTAAGTTGATAGCAATGCTATAACTCTGATCTGTGAAAAGCAGGTTTTTCTTCCTTGCCCTTTTCATCAAAAATTTTGACTTGACAGTGAAGGAAATAAAACTACCGCATTTTGGCAAAAAAAGATGCTGATTTTGAGAAAAAAATGGTTCCAATGGGTCTCTTGTTTGGCTAACGCTTAGCGAATCTGGCGACATATTTGTCAATATAATTGGGTGAAGGTAACACTTTTAATAACAAAGTTATCGTCACTCTACACCATAGTTTCCCCAACCTCTTTTGTCCCATCGCCCTTTTCTTCAGAATTTTTTTTTCTCCCAGCGCCACTCAACGCAATGTAACCCATTGGATCTTATATTATACCCGTAGAGCTTCTACCGCCTCCCTGGAACATTGCATCGCCCACCGCGGTGCGTTAACGCCCACGTTGGGAATCACTGCTCTACACGAAGAGAGAAAAGCGCAAATCGTGAAAGAAAACAACTGAACTTGGCTGCTAACGAGGGGTTGAATGTTTCACTTCATTTTGAATTAGCGGCAACCCGCTGCATGGGGAATTTTGTTTTCTTTGGGTGTTTGGCGCGTTACTGACAATTGCAAAAACGACCTGTCACAAAATTTCAGAACGTTGTAACTCCATCAAGGTTGAATGTTTCACTTCATTTTGAATTAGCGGCAACCCGCTGCATGGGGAATTTTGTTTTCTTTGGGTGTTTGGCGCGTTACTGACAATTGCAAAAACGACCTGTCACAAAATTTCAGAACGTTGTAACTCCATCAATATTCGTCCGATCCTAAAATGGAAAATACTTTTCCATATTAGTTCTTTACAAGGAATCACGTGTATTGATTGTATCTACCCTGTGTATGTATACATCATTATCTAAAAGCATAAAAGCACACACGCACACACAAAGTGTGATGTCGATCACTTTCAACTGCAATCCACCTATAACGTCATTTTTTTAAGTGCCAGAAAAATCAGGAGATTGTCTTAGTCGCAATTAAATCACTCTACCTACTAAGTAATTTTTATTCGGTTTATAGGAGGGTGACGTTAAACGGAGGTATGGATGGATCGGATTGAATTTTGATTCATCTTGACACAAGGATTCACTATAAAGCTAATGCCCATCCTGTATTTCGTTCTAATTTATATTTTGTTCGATCGCATCCTGCTCACGCATTGCAAACCCCTTCTTCCGACTTTTTTTTGAAAGCCACGGAGGTGACACTCCAAAACATCTTCAGATACCCTAAAATTTAGAAAAAAACCTATTTTTCCTCAGGAATTTCACCAATATCTAAAACCTATGTAATGTTGAGGAAATCACGGGAAAGGTCATAGTCCACCTGGTGAAGTGATTAGGTATTTTTCGGTAAGTATACCGAAAAATTCCAAATTCCTAATGCATTTGATTTCGAGAATGAATATATTCTCACATGTATATATCCAAGCTAAACGGGGATTTCACTTTGGTTTGATGCCTAATCTTAACTCCCGGTTTTGCTCAGCGGAAGTACATTCGTCTGTTCGAGTAGGAATGAAGCTGAGAGCCGGCATGTAAATCTAATGCGACGTTCGGATTGGAACCAGAGCTTAATTTTTGAGCTCTATTTCGCAAGTAACCAATCAGAGCGTTGCGATAAAAATGGCAAATAGGGGTTCTTAACCTATGGGTCCCGACCCAAACAAAGGTAGCAAGGGCTTCCAATATGTGCCGTTAAAATCCACCAACAGCCAAGGTTTCTTGAGCTATGGGTCATGATTTAAACTTGATTCCCAGATTCGACGAGTCAGAACTCAAACATGATTCGCTGGGACTTCCTAGAGGGGTCGTACAACTCCACTATCACAGCCGGCGATTCTGGAGCTATGGGTCACGATTCAAACTTGATTCGCAGCTTCCTAGATATGATTCTTAAATAACCATTTAGAGTCCTGTTTTAAACCCACTAAACTGATTTCACTAATTTAGAAATACAAACAGTCCCATGGGTGGTAAAGCTGATCTTGTTGATTTTGGGTCGCGGCTGAAAAAAAGGTTTAGAGCCCCTGCGTTGTACCTTACACGTAGTCGCTCAGCGTTATTCAGACCAAGTCGTTGACTTGCGCAGACGTATTTTCTTGCTGAGCAACCAGGTTTGTTAACCAACCCAAGTAGGTTCCCCGGTCAGCGTGTGTAGTGGTTATATTATATTCATCCTCTGAAGACTGCACCCATTGTGTGTCAAAATGCGTTATGATCATTCTGCATTTTTCGGCGTATTTGCCATTTTTCGTTGGTCTTGTTTTGTGATTGTATAACAGACAAGACATTAAAGAGTGGAGTGGACGAGAAAAGGTTAGGAATCCCTGCTGGACATGAAGTCAACATTCAATTTTACCCAAAATCCAATATCCATCCTCATAACTATCAGGAAGACTATTATCCCAACATTATCAAAAATATTTCTCTAAAAAAACCTTAACAATAACCAAACGACTTCTAAAGATGAAAATATGCAAATTTCTAGCCAACGCCATTCATTACGAAAACCCATCATAGTCATCATGCTTGTGAAGCGTGTTCTTTCCCCGGGCATATTCCCAGAAAAAAAAAGTGAAATCCATAAAATATAAGAAACATAATAGAATGAGCTTTGAAGCAGCTATTTAAAGAAATGATTCAAAAAATGAAGGTTCGAGCGACTCAAACGCTCGAAGCGTTTAAAAGCGCGTAATATATTCCGCCGAAATGAAAAATTACACGAAATTACAACTCTCTTTGAACTGGTGGTGAAGAAAAAAAGGGAAGCGGTCTCTCTCTGTGCCGCAAACCATGGCAACCTTAATTAGAGGCAATAACGGAGGAATCACAGAAGAGAAAATTGTTATCTACCAGCGGTTACGGTTCGTTCGAGACGTTAATTGTTTTGCATTTTGAAACAGTCACGCCCTGCCCCGTGTTTATGGCTCGTGAATGTCACATCACGGTCATGTTTACCTGAAGGCACAGTCGATTTCCAAAGGGTAGACAAATAGTAAAACTCTGTATAAATTGTTTTCATATTTATGGTTAACAGATTTTGAACTCGCAGAATCACGAGCTACCATACTTGGCTATATCTCTCACGGCCTAAGCAAGAGATATAGTCAATATTCGTCAAACTGGCTTCCAAAAATTGTTTCAGTTACACGTGTCATTAACATGAGCAAACGCTTGCCATCTCGGTACCTAAAACAGCATGTAAGACCTCTGTATAACGAACGTCAAAGCGTTTTCTTGATTTAATTTTTACCATGCAATATAACAATTGATTTCTCCCCCCCCCCTCTTATTTTGTTTGTTTAACATAACAATGTGTAAGATACACTCTGTCCTGCTCCGAAGGGTAAACGCATATTTCGATTATGTGTGTGATGTTTTCGGCAAATTTCAGATTAAGTATAAAATTTCAGGGGGATTTCAAAATACAGAATTTCCACAAATTCATGGTCATTGTTACTCAAATCATTCTTTGATGGATAATTTTATTCGGATCATTGTTGAACAAACAATGTTACTTTGACAATTTTAGAATAGACAATGCTATTTGGCTCTTTGTAAAATAGACAATATTACCCAAACCCATTGTTGAATATTCAATGTGACTCGGACAATTTTTGAATACATAATGTTACACATATTTTTGAATGTGCAATGATGCGCATATTTTTGAGAATACGATGTTACTCAGATAATCACTGCTAAATAGATATTGCAGTTGGATTCATTGTTGAATAGATATCGCTATTGGGATCGCTGCTAAATAGGTATTGCCACCGGGATCATTGTTGAACAGGCAATTTGGATCAGATCATTGTTGAACAGGCAATTTGGATCAGATCATTGTTGAACAGGCAATTTGGATCAGATCATTGTTGAACAGGCAATTTGGATCAGATCATTGTTGAACAGGCAATTTGGATCAGATCATTGTTGAACAGGCAATTTGGATCAGATCATTGGTGAATAGACAATTTCGTTTACATCATTGTTGATTAGACAATCTTAATCATATAGAAACGTCCTCTCCATTTGTCAATACAAGATTCATCGAAAGACTGATTATTTGTGGAGATGAAGATTACAAGGAAGAAAATTCATCACTGCCCCCACGGGGACTCGAATCCCGGTCTCTCGCTTGCCGGACGAGTGCTCTACCATCTAAGCTATGGAAGCAGATAGAATATTTCAACCTTGGAGCGTATATATATGTTGAAAGGCACCGTACATGGACGGCGTCAACAATCAACTAATAGCTCGTGAATGGCAAAGGCCAACCAGATGGCCATATGCATATGGAAACGTCCTCTCCACTTGTCAATACAAGATTCATCGAAAGACTGGTTATTTGTGGAGATGATATCATCTCCACAGTAGCGTGTGTAGTGCTTTCAATGACTTTTTCGCGTCAGTTTTTAATTGAGATAATGATATTCGATATATGGGTATTGCATGGGGTAGTAAAACCCTCAACGATATTCAAGTGGAACACGTGGAGGTCCTAAATCTTCTAAGAAATGTATGTGCAAGCAAAGCACCAGGACCAGATGATATCTATCCCAGGGTCCTCAGGGAATGTGCTAACGAATTGTTGGGGCCAGTCGCACAGATATACAGGAGTGGTGTTGCTGAGGTTATCGTCCCAAGAGATTGGAAACTTGCTAACGTTGTTCCGATATTTAAGAAGGGTAGTAGAGAAACGGTGTCAAATTATCGTCAAGTGAGTTAGACGAGCTCCCTCTCGAAAATTTTGGAAATTATCATCAAAAGGCAGTTTGTGAAGTGGATATAGGAGAATAATGTATTGTCGGATAATCAGCATGGGATCAGGAAGGGGAAGTCATGTGTAACTAACCTCCTTTGCTTCTATGATCATGTGACTAAGACTTTGGGTAAGAGCAAAAATGTAGACGTTGTTTACCTTGATTTCCAGAAGACATTCGATCGGGTCCAACATGGCAAACTCTTCAAGCGTTTACACGAGATTGGAATTGGGGGAACTTGCTGAATTGGATAGAATCGTGGTTAAGAGATAGTTCGCAGCGAGTTATGGTGAACGGGAATTCTCTGGTTGGACAGACGTCACAAGTGGAGTTCCTCAGGGAAGTGTCCTTGACCCCATACATTTTTCACTTTTTATCGACAAACTCGATCAGGGTGTCGATGGGATTACTAGCAAATTCGCAGATGATGTGAAGCTAATGGGGGTAATCTGCAATGAAAGCGATAGGGAGTTGCTCCAGACCAACTTCAACAGGATTGCTGCATGGGCGTAAACAGGATTGTAGAATGGAGCATGACGTTTAGCGTTGATAAGTGCATGGTCGCTCATTTTTGTTCGAACAACCCACGGTTCTCATACGAGTTGAATGGTGTCACTATTCCGGATGCAACTAGGGTCACCGATTTGGGAATTCTCATTGGCGAGCCACTTAGGTATTCTGTACATTGTTCAGCGGTGGTCAAAAAGGCTAATAGAATGCTCGGTTTCATATTCAAAGCATTCTCTTTGCGTTCTCCGAAAGTCATTTTTCCACTTTTAGTTCGTCCTGGACTGGAGCATGCTGTAAGGTTCTGGAGACCATACCTACATAGGGACATCGACTTGGTTGAAGGGGTGCAGAGAAGAGCTACGCGTGTCCTTATTGGCACACAGGGCTTGAGTTATGAAGAGAAACTTCATTTTTTGAATATGTCTACATTGGATGAACGCAGTTGTCGAGGAGATATGATCGAAGTGTTCAAAATTTTCAATGGGATGGGTAGGATGGACCATGAACGTTTAGTGCACCACCAATCGACTGCTTTTACAAGGGGACACCAGTATCGATAAACATGTTGGGGTAAATCTAGAAGCTATCCATTCTTAGAATAAGACAACCATAAGTATTCTTTATGGGCGTAGTATAATATTTTATCACGTGTATATATTGTTTATAATTTGTGTTAATTGCATTTTGAATTGGGTTGCTGTATTTTTGAAATACATGACATCCAATAATTTTATGGGCATCTTTTTATCAGCCACCTCGTTGGGCATTTTGCCTGATGTGGCGTTGTATTTGTATTTGCATTCGTATAACATCAATGTGTTTTAAGTTCAATTTCCTTTCATTGCCCAATTTACACGTTAACTGATACGCAACAAAAAAGATATTTCGACATCAAAGTCGAAATTTATACTCAAATATGAATTGCCAAAAAAATTACTCAGAGGAATTCATGACCCGTATCTTAGAAAAACAACATGATCAACATGAATCCGACGTGACACGAAAAACAACTCGATATCATCGACAGAACCTAGGAAAACGCGAATATCATCGAAACAAACATAAATATTATATTTTATAATCGAATCTATAAAATTCCGAGACATCTCTACAAAATAAACAACGTAATAAATAAATAATCCAATGTAAAACATGAACGTGAATCCGATATCTATTCATGTCCACACACACACACACTGAATTCATTTCTATTTCAAACTCGTTTTGTCCTGTTTGGGGCCTCCATCTTTTGACTTCATAACTTCAATTTACTCAAACGGTTCGTAAAATTGAGTTATTCAATTTATTTTATTTATTTATTTCCTGGAAAGTTCGGAGAAAAAAAACGCTTCAACGTTTAAGATTTCATTCATGAAAGAGAAGTAAATATAAGAAAAATTTGACCTTTAATATTTATAGGAGGGAAAAAAGGACATTCCAATTCGATTTTTTTTCGACTCCTACCTTCGAATATCTCTCAAATTTACGACATTTTAATATAATTTCATTTGATCTTATATTTTATTTTATTTCATTTTTAATTTATTTTTTATTATTTTTATCATGACTTAATTTTATAGTTTGTATCAAGGGTGCTCAACCTTTAGGAGAGTTCGGGCCACTAGAATAATTTGGAACTGTACTACGTGCCGCTTAAGTGATTCGGAACTATGCGGTGGGTCACTCAATGTTCTGTGAATATACCGAGCGTGACTCAAGTGGCTTATAAGTGTGCTGCGGATCACCAAAGTGGTTTGGAACTGTGCCAATGTTCACTTCAGTTGTCTAGGAATATGCCACGGGCTACTTGAAAATCTGCAACTGCACCGCTTGCGGCTTGAGTGATCTAGGAATTGTTCCAATTTATCTGTAATTATGTCGGTTATCGCTTAAGTGATCGGGAAATTTATCACGATTCACTCAAGTAATCTGTGAATGCGGCACGGGCACCCTCAAGTACTCTCTCGAACTGTGCCACAGGCCATTTAAGTCTTGCGAAAATGTGTCGCGGGTAACTTTAGTAATGTGAACTGCACCGTGGGCCTCTTAAATGCTCTGGAACTGTACCACACGTCACTTAAGAGATCTTTACGTATGTGCGGATCACTAAAGTGATCTGTGAATGTGACACCGACCGCTTAAGCGATCTGTAAATGTGCCAGCTAATTCAGTTTTTATAAAATTAAATCGGGGGCCCAAATCACATGATTTGGCCCACTGGCCCTGTATGGTTTATATAAATTCAATTTTCACTATTTCTTGAAAAAAGATAAATCATGTATGTGTGAATTTTATTAAGTTCAATTTCTCCTCATTGTCAATTTACACGTAAACCGATACAAGTCAAAAAGCAATTTCGACATGATATTCTAAATGTATACTCGAATATGAACTAAAATAATAATAATCATGATTCATGGCCCGTATCTTGGAAAAACAACATGATCAACATGAATCCGACGTGACACGAAAAACAACTCGATAGAATCGACAGAACCTAACAAAAACATGAACATCATCTGAAGAAACATAAATATTACATTTTGTAATCGAACCCATAAAATTCCGGGATATCTCTACAAAATATACAACGTAATAAATAAATAAGCCAATGTAAAACATGAACGTGAATCCCATATCTATTCATGTCCACACACACACACTCTGAATTCATTTCTATTTCAAACTCGTTTTCTCCTGTTCGGGACCCCCCCTATCTTTTGACTTCATAACTTCAATTTACTCAAACGGTACGTAAAATTGAGTTATTCAATTTATTTTATTTATTTATTTCCTCGAAAATTCACAGGAAAAAAAACGCTTCCCGTTTAAGATTTCATTCATGAAAGAGAAGAAAATATAAGAAAAATTCACCCTTAATATTTATAGGAGCGAAAAAAAAGGACATTCCAATCCGATTTTTTTCGACTCCCACCTTCGAAATATCTCCCAAGTTTACGATTTTTTTATTTATTTTATTTTTTTTTCTTCATGATCTTTCAAATAATCTTACGATCTTTTTCGTTATTTTTTCTCGTGATATGCCGAGAAATCTTTCGAGTATTTTTTCCTTGGGAGATGATCGCTACGTGGAGCGGATCCAAAGGCTCTTTTTCTGTATTTTTTGTTATATATTTATCTATTTACTTACTTATTTATTTTTTCTCGTTTTTCTAGTAAATTTTCCAACATGAAATATTTCACCAGATGTTTTCCGTGATTTTTCTAGCACTCGTGGGGCCTATTCATCTTTTCGATGCCCCTTTTTTTGGAATAAAATCGCCCGAAATATTTAATGCTTTCGTGGATTGTATTTCACATATATCGTATCTTTACGATGAAAAAAAAAAACTAACTTTATCGGAAAATTGAGCTGAGAAGTATGAAAAATAAATGATTTTTTATCGTGCGTGAAACGAATTTTTTTAAATATTAAAAGTGCAAAATTCTACGAGTTTTCCGATGTTTAGCAGTGAAATATCGTATTTGTTTGGTATTGTAAACACGTATGACGATATTGTGACAGATGTCATGACGTTTTCCAATTTGAGAAAAAAAATGTATTTAATTTTTTTTTCTCATTAAATATTTTTGGGATAAATTTCTGTATACACTTGTTTATATGATGGTAATTTTTTTGTCAGTAAAATGTAATATATGCCATGGTTTGTGATATATTTATGGAAAAGAAGCTATGAGGAAATACTGCTTACGACGAATATATATCTTATTAATTAATATGGTGTGGTGTAATATATGAGTGGTGTAACATTACTTTTCCAATAATGCATTGTTCGTTAAAAAAAATGATTTTAATACCGCTGTTTTTCAACAATGAGTGTAAAAGTGCTGCTATTTTAACAATGAGTACAGTAGCGCTTTTTCCCAACAATCAATTTAGTAGCGCTGTTTTTCAACAGTGAGTATAGTAGTGTTATTTTTGAACAATGGGCATAGTAGCGCTATTTTTAAACAATGGGCATAGTAGCGCTATTTTTTGAACAATGGGCATAGTAGCGCTATTTTTGAACAATGCGTCTAGAAGTGCTGTTTTTTAACAATGAATTTAGTACTGCTGCAACAATGAATTTAGTACTGCTGCAACAATGAATTTAGTACTGCTGCAACAATGAATTTAGTACTGCTGCAACAATGAATTTAGTACTGCTGCAACAATGAATTTAGTACTGCTGCAACAATGAATTTAGTACTGCTGCAACAATGAATTTAGTACTGCTGCAACAATGAATTTAGTACTGCTGCAACAATGAAAATAGAAGTGATATTTTTTAACGATGGGCATAATAGCGCTGTTTTTCAACAGTGAGTATATAAGTGCTGCTTTTTTAACAATGAATACAGTGGTGCTGTTTCTCAACAATGGATTTGGTAGCACTGTTTTTCAACAATGAGTACAGGAGCGCTGTTTTTCATCAATTAAAATAGAAAAGATTTTTTTTAACAATGGGCATAGTAGCACTGTTTTTCAACAATTAGAATAGAAAAGTGATTTTTTTAACAATGAGTATAGAAAAGTGATTTTTTTTAACAATGAGTATAGAAAAGTGATTTTTTTTAACAATGAGTATAGTAGGGCTGTTTTTAACAATGAGTATAGTAGGGCTGTTTTTAACAATGAGTATAGTAGGGCTGTTTTTAATAACAGCAAATAAATTCGGTTGCTGTATGTTGGTTATATTTGACATCGATATTTTTATACTCATCTTTTTTCAGCCGCCTCGTTGGGTAATTTGTCAGTTGTGGCTCTATGTTCGCATTTAAAGTAAAGTAGCACCGGTTAAACAATGAGTAAAATAGGAGTGCACGATTAAACAATCAGTAACGTAGAATTAAATTGAGCAATGTCTAAATTAGCATTGTTTTTCCACAATGGGTGAAAAGGCATCGTTCACCAACAATGAATGAAGTGGCATCGCTCGCCAAAAAAATAAATGAAACAATAAAATAGTACAATTATTATTTTTGAAACATGTTCTTTAATAATAGATGTAAAAAAAATCATTTAATTTGAATGAAATTTTTGAAATTTCCGTATATTTTTCGTATCGTCGAAGTTGATGCTGTAAATGTGATTAATGCTACGATCCTCGTTGAATTTTATCTTGTTTTATACAGTAAATATGTACAATATATACAATATATACATGGAAACTTCCCTGGAATTTGTGTAACTTGCTGGAATTAATACGGATATCAAATTTCATTTCTGTTTCAATAGATTTACTCAATGTTTTAATATGCATTTTTTCCATATTTCGAACAAAATCTTTCCTATTCCTCATTTTTGTAAGTGCGTTACTGTGTATACATAACAAGTATGAGCCTGTACACAAGCAGTATTAATATTTTATGGCAAAAACTTTCTGTAGATACTATAATCTTACATGTAAATATGATTTTTTTTTTCATTCTTGATGTTAAAGAGAAAAATCACGATTCTTAATAATATAGTTTTTTCATTTTGAATATTTAAATGAATTTCAAGTGGATACGCTTTCGAATATGTTCATTAAAGGAATTTTACAAGAAATGCTTGGATTTTAAACATGTCACTCTTGTTTGTCTATTACTCCTTGATTCCAACATATATAAAAATTAAATATACAGGGTGACTCCGACCTATTCTGCCAAACGAAAGGGGTTGATAGACGAGCCCAATTGGATCACGAAACAACCTACCAACCCTGTGATATCTCGAACAGTTTTCGAGTTGTGGTGGATAATCGATAATGGGGAAAAATAAGTACGTGAAGTTTAAAAAAAAAGTTTCTGAAAGACCCATACACAAAATAAGCACACGTTTGGAAAGAACAGAAAAATAATATAAGAAGACCCCGATTTCACACACACACACACACACACACACACACACATCCAAATATCTGGTTTTAATGGCAAGCTACAAGCGATGAAAGATTGGCAAAGTTCAGAATCAAATCGCCAAAAACATTTTGTCCATTCTAACGACTTTTGAAATCACTTAGAAAAACCAAATTTCTCATCTAGTTCCGGAGAAATTTAGTCGTTTCATACATCACTGAAATCAGCGTTTGTCCTGAAGTAGATATTGAATGAAAATTCGGAATTAGCGCTTACAGATTTTGGCGGAAATTTGATTTTTCTCAAAATATCTTGTAAGATGGCATTACCTCTATCTACAGGATATCCGTATTTAATGGCGAGCTAAAAAATGCTGAGAAGTCGGTAAAGCGAAAAATTGAATTGCCTCCAAAGAGCTAAAATTACTCCGACGAACGCAAATTTCAGTGATGTATTGCAACCAAACGACTAAATTTCTCCTGAACTGGTAGCGACACCACGTTCCATTGTAATTTTTGTTCCCCTTGATGCCTACTAATAACCCTCTGAGTTTGTCGGTCCATTAACAGAACACCCTGTATATAGTGGAACCTCCCCTAATGGAGACTCCGTTAACGGAAAGTTTTCTGATTCCCGGTCCAGTGAAATAGGGCTTTATTGTCTTGCACTCCTCGTTAGCGGACAGTAAAAATCAGGAAAACTAATTTTTTTGCAAACTTTAATCTATTTATCTTTGGTCATAAACCGAGAATTCATCATATCCAACTAAGATTATTTGTAATCCCACTCTCGGGTTGATAAATACGATAAATCGTCAATTAATTTTTTGATTAACTGATCTATATGGTCCAGGATGGGGAATTCGACTGGTAGTGTCGGTTTTGTTTACCGATAATGTGTGAAGAAAGCCAACATTACAATACTGATGATGTTGTCGTGAATTTTTTTATCATCTTCACACTTAATTTAATTCAATTTTTATTGCAAAATATACGTATAGTGCACGTGCCATGTGCGGGTAAAAATAATTAATTGGCTGAACATAAAAATGCAGAAAAGAAAGGTTATAAATTTTCCCATATATTTGTTTCAGACTTTCCAACTTTATTTGGCAATTATGCATAATCACCGGTAAGAGTGACCAATGTAGTTAAATTTGATAACGTTTGAAAACGTTATCAAATTTAACTACATTGGTCACTCTTACAGGTGAATTGCCTATTCTGGTTCGAAGACCGTCGTCCATTTGAGTTACTTCGCAACGTTTCCCCAACACTGGTCGTTGGCATCTTCAGGAGAAGCGATAAAACGACTTTGGATCCAGTTTTATCAAATCTCGTGAAGATGCCAACCACGAGAACTATCTCAAACGAACGACGTTCTTCGAACCCGAATAGACAATTTCCATCGCAGTGAAATGTAATCAGACTTTCATTACAGTGACGGTCGGTGATTATGCATAACCACCGGCGAATAATTCTTACAACTCAGAGTAACATATACATTTCAACAGTTAGATGTATAAGAACCAATTGTGACTGACGCCATACGTCTTATAAATGCGAAAGTCGTATAAACGAGGTTCTATTGTATATCGCATTCCCCCATTGTCGGACACTCCTCATTAGCGGACAAAATGTTTGGTCCCATGGGTCTCCGTTATCGCAGGTTCTACTGTATTTGCAATATCATAGCCAAACGCACATTCATTGAACAATGTACTCGTGAGCACATAAATGGATCAGTTTATTACTGCGATATTTGAATACTAATCACCTCAAAAATATCAAAATCAAATCGAACGAATTTATAGTCCATTTTCCTCCCATCTAAACATTAGTAACCCTGGCTCTCGTTCACGTACTTTTAGTTATACATAATATATCACTTCAGTGGTACATAATAATAATCTATACATACTGGCGTAAAAACACCATAGTACTGCGTGGGTTCAGAAAGTAAACGATAAGATATGGAAGCACACAAAAATGCACATGCGTTATCATTTCTCCAACTGCGTTCGCTCTTGTTCACATTTGTGTGTGTTTTACAACACCCAGACGAGTCATTCCAGTATCTCGACAGTATATTCCGGATTCACGTGCTCCGGAGTTTTCCTCTATAAATTTCAAGTTACAAATCAAGATATTTCGAAGCAAAGCCGGAGGAACGAATGCTTGAAACAACATTCACACACATTTCACCATTTCTTATACGCATTTTCTCGTACCTGCCCATAATGTTTTTCCCGATCTTTTAAAGGAAATAACATTTCTCTCACCTTTTTTCTTAAAAGAAATATTTTCTGTTTTTTTTCGAAGGAATATTCTTTTCGTTTTTGATATAGAAATATTTTCCATCAATTTTCCCGTTTCCTCCCTTCCTCTTGGGATTCCGTATTTTTGGAGTAAAAAAAAAAAATTCCCATAATACTTCCATTGGCTGGAACGAAAAATCCCGGAAAACAGGAAACGGTTTAGATTCTCGCGGAGTTGTTCTTGTATAGGAAAATTGCCAGAATTGTGTCTGGAAAAAGCGGAGTTCCCGTTCAATATCTTTTTACCTCTGAAAATACTCGAGGAGGTTCTTGTTGGAAACTTCTCGTTTGTGATGTATTTCAACTTCAGGATAAGATCTTCGTTTAAAAATGTTAAAATGGTGGATTTTGCAATATGTTATCTTCAATTTTTCTTGAGTAATCATAAATAAAAGGTGATACGGAACTCATGACATGAACGTCAATCGCTGTTACTTTATTCATTGTTGGAGAACGATGCCAATTCGTTCAGTTTGCAAAAAAAAAAAAAATGTCAATTTGTTAATTTTTGCAAAAAAAAATGTCAATTTGTTCATTGTGTAAAACAATGCTCCTTTACTCATTGTTGGCGACCGGTGCCACTTCACTCCTTATTGAGGGAACAATGTCACTTTACTCATTGCTCAATTCAATGCCGTTTACTCGTTGTTGGCAAACGGTGATAATTTGCTCATTGTTGGCGAACGATGTCATTGAATTGATTGCGGAAAAAACAATGTTACTTCGCATATTGTTTAATTTAATTCTACTTTACTCATTGTTTAATTTGATGCTACTTTACCTTAATAAAAATACAAGCACAAAGCCGCAATCGGCAAATTACAAACGCATGGGTGGAGATACGGGAGGGGGAGGCATGGGGGACAATGCCCTCCAGCGTCATTAGTAAAGCCGACTGATCTAATGTATTTGCATATATATATGCATTAACACTATCATCATCACAATGCCCCCCCCCCCCCAGCAATTATCGTGCCCCACCCTCAGACATTCCAGTCTATCTCCGTCTACGTACCAGCGAGTGGCTGAAAAAATATGATCATAAAAATATGAATGTGTAAAAAATAACCAAAATACAGCAACTCAATTGCTTTCCTACTGTTGGAAAATAGCGTTTTTATACTAATTGTTGAAAAACAGCGTTAATATAATCATTGTTCAACAAACATAAAACATTCAACTTTTCAACAAAATGATTGGTCAACAAAAAATACTCGGCATTTTGCTTTCGTGGCCTTTGTATTTGTATTTATTCAATCAAATTTTGTATGTTTTATATTCATTTTTAAAAACATGTCGTTTTACTCATTATTGAACAACAATGTTATCTTGTATTTCACTCATTATTGAACAACAACGCTGTTTTACTCATTATTGAACAACAATGTTATCTTGTATTTCACTCATTATTGAACAACAATGTTATCTTGTATTTCACTCATTATTGAACAACAATGTTATCTTGTATTTCACTCATTATTGAACAACAATGTTATCTTGTATTTCACTCATTATTGAACAACAACGCTGTTTTACTCATTATTGAACATCAACGCTGTTTTACTCATTATTGAACAACAATGCTACGGCACTTGATATGATATTCTCGGTATACCAATAAATCCATCTACAACGAAATTTTTCCGAACCTTCTTTGGAATTTCTTATGGTCTAAATATTGACCTCGTCTCGATAGAACGACATACTTTACCTCGATAAATCCCTCTAATGGAAGTCTGTGGTAATTTTGAAACCACTACAACCGTATGTTTTTATAATAAATATATATGTTCCACGGAGAATGTTATAAATACGGTTTGTGTATAAATAACATAAATAATGTATAACGTATTTATAACATGTATAATGTATAACGTATTTATAACATGTATAATGTATAACGTATTTATAACATGTATAATGTATAACGTATTTATAACATGTATAATGTATAACGTATTTATAACATGTATAATGTATAACGTATTTATAACATGTATAATGTTATAAATACGTAAATGCATAATTGCCGACCATTTTGGTAAGTTTGATAAATAGGTTTATCACTTTCACGGGCAGTTAGACATAATACTTAAGCATCACTGGTAAATTGATAAGCACCAGAAAAACTATATTTTCTACCAGCGATTATTCATAATTCCCAAGTTTCTTCGATAAATATGATTAATCGTACTGAATTCATCATATTTTTGCCAGTTATTATGTATAATCACCATTTCGTACTGGCAAATATGATAAATTGGTCCCATTGCCGTGATAAGTTGTTAGATGACCGTAATGGTGAGCCTGAGTATGAACCGGATATAATGAACTCTGATTTAATGAATTTTTCCGAGCATCTCCGATATAACTTCTATAATTAATTCCTATTTGTAATAAACTAAAACTAGTTTCTGCGACGACAGCAGAAACTTTCGGTAACGGACAGTGCAACACATTGAAACCCGTTGATGTAATTGAAAAAAAAGTGTCCGCTATAACGGGAGGTGTCCGCTAACGTGTAATGCTCGTTATTCGCGGTTCTACTGTAGCGCCTTTTTTGCATGAAGTGATGTGATTCTGTTTTGCGCATGCGCCACGAAAAACGTCCCGAAAGCTACGCGATTCGACACAATTCCCACTAGCGTCGTAATAACGGAGTCATAAGCCACATAAAGATGATACAGACACGCTTGGAGATCTTCCAAGACATGGTTACAACACTGGACAGTTTGACACCATGACTAACAGTATTATCAAAGCTAACCGGAAATGCAACACTCTAATTACTATTATCAAAACGATAGACGTTAATATGCCTTACACGACTTACAATAGCAAAATTTCGAAACGAGAATTTTATTGCTCCATGATGGTTGTACGTCCGTATCATTTGATGCATTTTGAAATTTTGCTAAGTAAATAGTATTTTCGTGACAACATGATATTTGTTTTGCGAGGGTCTTGCCCTATCCCTTTGCTGTCTTACCTCATCCTTGGAACGGAAACTACGACAATGGAAAAGACTATCAAGAAACAATATCCATTTCATTTTTTATGTCTTTCTGTCACGTTACGATAGAGAAATATTGGAATTAAGGTGACTTTAAATGTCAACGGGCACGTATCACATACATTATGGATCATTCTCTAATATATTCCTGTCACGGAGTCTTCCGTTGGTGCTGTGCAAACAATATATCTGCCACACGAGTCACGTGACAGTTGCCTCAAATCTGTTTGATTGCATTTCTTTTAATGGTTTCAGTAAGAATTAAAATTCTTTAACCATGGACTTATATACATTTGCTATCTGACGTTTTTAATTTTTTTTTTCCATTATGAAATGTTATATGATGATGGGGGAAACAAATAAATTTTCATCAAGAGATGACCGTGATGATACTGATGAGCACTATCTATCATCAAGGAAACGGAGATTTTCTGGATATTATGCTGAGAGGTGAACTCGGAAAGAAAAGTCATCTTGTCTCCGCCGGGACAACATGCCTGAGAAAAAGCCTTCTATCTCTCTCTCTAAACCAGGCATCTTCAACCCGTTGCTAGCGAGCACCACGATGCTCATTGTAGCACCTAGAGTACTCAATGCTCGTGTCCGATTTTGTGCTCGCGAGCACTTGTTCAGCGTTCCAATTAAACATCTTGTACAAACTGCACTCAAGTCATGCATTCGTATGTCAAACTTGCCGTAATGGTGCTCTTTTTTTGATGATTGGTACAGGCAGTGCTTGCGACTAGTAAAAGGTTGAACCTGCTCCCAACCGTCCCACCTGGTGGGCAATTTCCTGAAGTCAATAGAGGCTACTAATGTCTATTTCAGCGCCTCACACTACAGTGCGTGAAATAATGAAGGCAGGATCGTGTCTCCAGTGGTGTAGATGTCACACGGGTAAAGGGCTTACATCCCGGAAGGGACAGAGCCCGGGTCGTCTCTGGTCTGTCAGGGAGAGTGGTGTAGATGGTGATATGCTTGCCTGGTACGCAAGAGGGCATGGAGTTAATGTCCCGGTGGTGAAAAGATGGCGTTTCTTTCCGAGTTTACCTAGGCATAATATCCAAAAATATATGTTTCTATGTTATCTTGGGCTGAGACAAAGCCGTCTATCTCTCACTGTGTATAATGATGAAGACGAAGTACTTCATTGAATAATTGCAAATAATTTCAAAGACAGGATATTGAAACATACTGCTAATTTATTCATGATAACTTTTTTTTATTCTGCTAGTTCTGTTCATAAGAAACAATGCTAATTTAAGCAAGAATGATGTTTTACTCATCAGTTAAAACAATTTTACTTCACTCGGTTTTTTAAACAATGCTGCTTTACTCATTGATTAAAACAATGTTGCATTACTCGTCGTTAAAAACAGTGTTACATTACTCATTGCGTAAAACAATTTTACTCATTGTTGGAGAACGTTGATTGTTGGGAAATATTGCTACTTTGGACATTACTGAAAGCAGTGCTATCTGCTCATTGTTAAACAAACAATGCTAATTTAATCATTGTTGAAAACAATGCTAATTTAATCATTGTTGAAAACAATGCTAATTTAATCATTGTTGAAAACAATGCCAGTATATTCACTATTAAAAACGATGTCACTACATTTACTGTTGAAAAACTATACTACTTTACATATTATTGAAAAAAAATTACACAACTCATTGTTGATGACGAATGGTACTTTACACATAATTGAAAAACAATGTTACGCAACTCATTGTTGATGAGGAATGCTACTTTACTCATGATTGGAAAAAAATTGCTACGCCACTCGTTATTACAGAAAGATCTGCTTGAATTATCGTTTATTTTATTACAGAAAAAAATGATGCTTATGGAAAAAAATGTTGCTTTACACATTACTAAATTATAATACTGCGGTAATCATTACTTTACTCTTTGTTGAGAAAGCACTGTTGCTTAACCCCTTCACTTACAAGCGAATTGGCAAGAAATTCGGATGTTCCCCATTTGACAAATCGGCAATAAATATAGTATATTTATATACTATATTAAGTAAGCTACATTTCTAGTAAAAATAACGTTATATATAATAAAAGAAAGTTATATTTCTTTTCACTCTCACCCTACCCGTTCTCTTACTCTTATGAGAAAGATACATCATATGTGAAGAAAAAAATCACTATCAGGTTACAAAAGAAACCAAAACGAAAAAAAAGTTTAAGGTAGCAACAAAGCTTCGGGATGATCAGGAGAGAGGAAAGAAAACATACTGAAGTCCCTTTTTCTCTCTCTTGTTTCAATTCATTCCACTCGAGTTTGGATGCAATAATACGTCTTTCGATCGTAAAGTCGTTTACGCACGATCGTTTTTAACTTCTCAGAAAATACTAATATTGTTTTACGTCATTAATCAGTGCTCAGTGATGTAACAAAATACACACGTTATTTCTCATCAAGACATAAAATATCAACATAAAATACATAATATCCTAACACACACGTGCAAGGTGTCAAAATATATCGTTATTAACTCTTTTCCAGGTTCCTTCAAGAAGAACATGTCAAAAGCCAACAATTGTATGTGTTATTGTCGTATTGAGTTCCCAAAATTTCTCGGAAGCTTCATTGCGATTTGCAGGATAAACAACACACGTTATTCGCGGATTCCAAACAGACGTTCATTTGCCGAGCTTTTAGTATGGAATCTCTCGCCCTCCACGGTATCAAGTAGGTACATTGGCGCTTGATAAATCATTCAGTAACAAACCGACACGTGCCTTTCCGCCTAAAGTGGCTCTAAACACGTTTTCACCCACTTCGGTTTGAATAATTGATCTGCCATCTTTACGTGGGAGCGCCAATTCTACAATATGGCGGTGGCGGCTTCGGGAGCCAAGCCTCTATCACTTGTCGTGAGCAATGGCTTCCCATTTTGACTTCCCTTCTCTTTTTTTATTCAGGTACTTTGTTCATGCTCCCGTTCATATTTTATGTCAGGGTTTCATGTCTGTGTTTTATATCCTCTCTCTCCCTTTTTCCTCTTGCTGTGTGTAGTTTTCACGGCTTTTTACGACAGCTAAGTTTCAAGAGTAGCTCTCTCTCTCACACAACCACCATTCACTTCAGCGAGTTCATGTGATCTCTCTCATGGTACCTTAATTCCACATGGAGAGAGAGTGAAAGAAGAGATCTATCTCTACTACACTGAAGTTGGAACGACCGTGGAGGTGTGAGATGTGTGTGACGATAAATTGGACATATCCGCCTTTTCCCGTTGATGGGACCGGAGTGGAACTAAAGGCTAAAATGGCAGGTCGTGTAACACCAGACATACGTTTTTATAGCCCGGGAGAGAGAGAGAGAGAAATGGGAAGAGCTGCGTTGGTTGGGGCTATAGGCCTCTTTTCTGTTTGACGTCAAGATTGACTGGCTAGTTCTTGCCTTCCTTTTATTATTTTGAAAGGACCGTGAACTGTGCCGAATGGCGAGAGAGTAAGGAGAAGAAAGATGTTATACACATCCGGGTAAATTGAGTGGAAGACGAACAATGGTAGCAATCGCGGATATCGTTCCAGTGTGTCTATATATTTCTCAAATGGAAGTACCGGCTGAATATATTATATGGCAGAGTCTTTTTCAGAAGGGTATATAAAATTGTGTTTAGAATTTAACACATTTTATTCGAATATGCAATTTTTTTACTTTTTAATCCATGCTACTTTACTCATTGTCAATGCTCACAACGATGCAAAAACAATGTAAATAAAACGCTATTTTACTCATCGTCAAAAAAAAAAAAATGCTACTTTACTCATTGTCGAAAACAGCACTTCTACTTTATTTGATATTGAAAAATACTGCCACTCCATCCATTATTAGAAAACGATACTTCTTCATTCATTACTGAAACAAAAATATCATTCGATACTAATCAATAGCACAGTGACATCATCCTCTGAGAGGGCGTGATAGCCCAGGTAGGTAAGATACTCGCCAGAAGTACCAAATTATGTTTAGAAGTATCGCGAGTTCGATACCCGGTTCGCCCTTGTCAGAAACTTTCCTGACGCAAGGGTATAACACAAGCGGAGACATGACCACAGAAAAAGATAGGTATCGCAGGGAGTTCCCCATCAAGGGGTTAGCGCAACAACCTCTCGATGAGTATAAAAAATGGCTGCCGTTTGGATGCGGCAATGAATTGTAGGTCCCTGTCTAGTTAGCTCTCGTGTGCGACAAAAATGATCAAATGATCATCCTCTGACGAAATTTACGAATTGCTTGTGTGTCGGAAAGTTTCATTTACGTGTGCCTTTGCTTTAATTGCATTGAGTGAAAGTTTTATGCGTTTTTTTCTCTCTTTGATTGTACAGATTTTTGTTGGTTTGCCTGATCTATGTGTAGAGACTTGGCTGTAGCTTCACAGCAAGAGTGATCGACTAATTTTTTAACTGCAGCGAGAGATTAAACAGAACGCGGGTAAATATTTCAAATTTTGGTGGTATGGGCCAATTTTCTACTTTTTCGAATGATGCAAATGGGTTCCCTACTATGACAGGTATATAATGCGATCAGTGAAATTTTAAAAATCCCTTATAAACAGAGGTTTTAACCTTTCAGACGCGGAGGGACAAATTGAAACTTCCCACGAAGCCCACGGGACACCAGCTTGATAAAAGGATCCAATGGGGCCCCAAGTTAAATAAGGACAAAAATTATTGAAGATTATTTTTTCTGAAAATATTTGTTTTATTAATTAATCAATTTTTATATTTCTTCATCAATTCCCAAAAAAGATTTGGATTAGTTAGCGATTAAATTAATGAGCTCTGAGATTGATTTTAATTTGAATTCACTTTAAAGCATCCTTAAATTATTTATTTCAGTAACCCTGAAATTATTTTCCTTCTTAATATGTTTTCAAATACTTTCGTTCAATAATTATGAAATAACTCTTTGATTGATTGTGAAATAATTTCTATCAGAAATTACAAGATCATTTCTCTCATTGATATATAAGTTATCTTTTTCAGTAATTCTGAAGTAGTTTGTCTAAAAAATTCCGAAATTATTTTTTTCATTATTTTCGAATTTTACCAGTTTGTTACGAATAATTTTTCTTTCATTTATTTTAGAATTATTTATTTCTTCCATTTATTCTGGAATTATTTCTTCCATTTATTTTAGAATAATTTTTCATTTATTCTAGAATAATTTTTCTTCCATTTATTCTGGAATTATTTTTCTTCCATTTATTCTGGAATTATTTTTCTTTCATTTATTTTAGAATTATTTCTTCCATTTATTTTAGAATAATTTTTCATTTATTCTAGAATAATTTTTCATTTATTCTAGAATAATTTTTCATTTATTCTAGAATAATTTTTCATTTATTCTAGAATAATTTTTCATTTATTCTAGAATAATTTTTCATTTATTCTAGAATAATTTTTCATTTATTCTAGAATAATTTTTCATTTATTCTGGAATTATTTTTCTTCCATTTATTCTGGAATTATTTTTCTTCCATTTATTTTAAATTATTTTTCTTCCATTTATTTTAAATTATTTCTTCCATCAATTTTATAATTATTGTTAGTATCAATGTTTACAACCATTTTCTGAAATCATCGGCAGCCACACCAAAAATCTCCAAGGGCCACATGTGTCCCGCGAGCCATGCGTTGAAGATCCGTGGCTCAAAGAATTAAGGTAATCGAAATTTTTCAAGTAGTTAATTTTTTTGTTTTCATCCGAAGACAAAAAAAAGATTGTAAAGACAACAAAAGGACGGGATTCTCTCCTTAAGGACGAGATGGTGGTACTTCACGGCAATCCTTGCGTGCGAAGTCATCACGATCACCATGAATCAATCGATCGATACGAATATCAGAGTCTAGGAAAACTCAATATCCGCATAACTTGAGGGAAAAAAAAAACGCAATATAATCCAGGAACTTGAGAAAGTTTCGAAACAAACGAAACACCAGGGAGATATATTTTTTTTTGCCGTATAGTACATTATTACTATTAAAAAAAAAGGAAATGCAGAGTTTTTGAGAAAGTTTCTCCTTTTCTCTGCAGAAATGGTTGCTGTGAAAGGAACAATTTTATTTTTCATCCACCGACGATTTCAGATTTTTCTCTCCGGACTCCATCTTGTTTTTTTTTTTTCTTCTTTTTTTCACTTATTTTCAATTCCGTATATATATATAAAAGGCATGACGTTTGTGCGATAAATTTCAGTTTAATGTTCCATATTTCTCTTCCATTTCTAGCTAACGGCGGTGGAAGATTCCAAGTGATATATTTTTATTGATTCTACGAGCAGAGAGAATATAAGAAAAAAAAGTCCGACTGTGTGCACAAGGACTAAAAAGTCCTTTTTTTTGTGACGGCGACGAAAAAAAAAAGGTAACGGTCCGTTATCCCTATCAGCAGCCTATATATACTGTCCTTAGGTGCGTGCTACCTATCATGCCGAATTAACACCAGCACATTGAAATACATTTTACTGCCTGCATTTTATTTTTTTTCGCTGCAAAGTGACAAGACGAGAGATAGAGTAATAAACGTGCCAAAATATTAAGAAATGGTCCATAAAAATGATAACTTCCCCTTGATATTTTGCTTTTCTTTTCTACTGCTACTGCTACCTGGTCGTTCGCGAGAAGATGGTGGATCCGGAGAGAAAAAAAAAGGAACGCTTTTCCACGGAAAGTGATAAGATCCTTCATCTCCCTTTTTTTTGTTCAGGAAAAAGAGGAAACTTATTTTTCCATTACTTCTTTTTCGATTCCAAATTCGACTTATATCATTGAAAAGGGGGGGGGGATTGAAAACCTCCGTTAAAATGCGAAAGAAACGGTAGCCATATTAGTTGGTTTATTTATGAAGTAGCTCTCACATCTATATATATACGAATCGGAACGTTTTATGCGTCTACGCATCTGGGATGAATATTTATCAAACTTTTATGTCTGATTTCGACATTTAGGCAATCGCTCAGGGCCGACTATTTAGGGCTCATAAGTTTACGCAGAATAAGTTGTTCCTGACAAACAAATTATTTTTTTACCGTAAGGTCCGTCTACACGAGTCAAGTAATTTAGTAGTTAACGAACTTTCGAGTCAGTCAAGTACAGGGTGGGCGAAAAGTCCGTAGTAACTTCTAAAATGAATAAAAACCGGAAAAATAACCGAAATAAAAAACGGTATGCATCGCTAGGTCATGAGAATTTTTTTTGACAGGAAAAACCCTAAAAAACAAACGATAGGTGGGGCTGATACGAGCGACTTCGGTGGAAATATGCAAATTGGACGGTTGTAAGAACCTGCGCTCCTAATTCGCAACCGTTCACCGTTGTAAACAGTGTATGTGGACCTCCTGCACTCTGCCGTTGCTGGATTTGTGACTCGTCTGCAATGTGTTTTCCCCTGTGGTGGTGGTCCTGTCAGCTGTCCTGTCTTAAAAAAAATTCGCGTGTTCTAGCGATGCTAACGCTGCAAACCACTTTCTACACCGGTTATTTTTCCGGTTTTTATGAATTTTTAAAGTTTCTACAAACTTTTTGCCCACCCTGTACATTAAAATGTAGCAGACGTTAAGGACCGTTTACACGGAACAGTTGTTAAGTTGTCAAGCAGGGAAGTAGGATAGAGACATGGTTTTTTTTCCTGTTAAGCTGGCCCGACACGCAAGTAGCAGTGGGAGTGCTCTCGTATCATCAAATGAGTATTCACCACTTAATAAGAAACGTTGGAGCGTGATTTAGACGGGTTGTCTACTTAACTACTAAATTACTTAGAAAAGGCCTGTGAGACTCAAGGCCCGTTTACTTTAAACGGCCCTTAACTCTCACAGAATAATTTATGTCTCGAAAAGGCTCGATTTTCCAGGTACCACCACCACCTCTCCCCTAAAATGAGAGTCAGGACCTGGGTGTGTGTGGTCGAGAACTTGTAATCATGCTATGTACAAATGAACATTTTTGTGACTTGTATTGCTACAAAAAATTACGTAGATATTCATTATTTATCATGTATTATGTCATTTTTCGCCTGCAAATAATCCTTCATGCATTTCTCTGTAAATTTCGCCAAATTAACGACAAACTTGGCTAGTCTATCGACACCAATGTATTGACGATGCCATATCACCAAGAGAAGTGTGAGGATCACGCAAAAATCGCGAGATTATTCTAGAAGTTTTCATTTCACCGCTTCCGTGGAACTATGAGCAGTTTGTTGAATTTTAGTTGGATGGGGCGAGGTCTTATTTGTAGGTCGCTCTCTCTGTTTAGTGTGTTTTCGTCGATGCCGTTGCTTGTGAATACGTGTGCATAGCTGTTCGGTAAAATGAATGGGTTGTCCTTCGAATTGCTTCGTAGTTTGACGTCTCGATTGCTTGTGAGAGACATTTTCCGTAATAACATCTACTGGTTTGCAGTATCGTGGACAGACCCTCAACACGATATTCACGAAAACACGAAAATACACTTCCACAATAGAAGACAGATGGCAGATTATAGATTGAACCGATCACTACCGGGTTCTGTCGTTTGCGATGTATAAGACCATCTCCCCGGATAGCGTACTCGTTACCTATGATTACTCAATACAAGATTTCTATGATAATTTTGATGGTTTCTGATGATAAGCTTTCTTAATTGGATTTGAGGTACGATTAAAATATATGATAAAAAAGGCCTGGTGACAAAAAATCCTCCCATTGTAAAAGTTGTTTCACGTGTGACAATCCGAATATCAGCCCTCACCATAATTATTAAAAATAATGAATGATGGTTTTGAATGACTAAATAGCCCCCGCAATACATCGAAATGATGCAGTGGATTTGGGTGTCCCATGAAGACCACAGTGTGTATTATATATATATATATATGTACAAGTTGATCGTAAAATAACTTTGCTGATATACAAGCTCCTATATAGCGACCGCAAAAAACCTACAAATGCGAATGAAATTCGAAATATAGGTGTTTTACAATATGCATTCCAGAGTGAAGAGAAAAACACATACCAAACTTTTGCGGTTACGTATACAGCAAGAAAATTTCGAAAAATTCAAACAGCAACATTCACTTTTACGCATTGCAAAGTGATTAGTGCATTGAAAAACCATAAATGGCGTTCGAACGATACCTACGGCACCATAAACGCCAACGCAGGATACAAAGAAAGAAGATTTCAACAAGGGATTGGTGCACTAACCGTTAGGGTTAATGGCTTTTGCGCTAGTAATATGATCTACACACAATGGTTGTTTCAACAATTTTTTTTTGTCTGCGTCGGTGCCGGCGTTTAATCGCTCATTAATAAAAACATTAATCACTCTAACGATCCGTGTTTTTCCACTGCGCCGATCACTTTGCAATGCATAAAAGTGAACGTTGCTGTTTGAATTTTTCGAAATTTTCTTGCTGTATCCTTGGCCACAAAAGCGAAGCTCTTTTCATTTTTGAGCGCATCTATGCCTCTTATTTTCCTCTGCATTAGCAGAATTTTCCGGCCGCTAGGGACTCGTACATCGCTAAAGCTATTTTACGACAGCACTGTGTATGCATTTTTAATTTTGTATTGATTCTCTTTATTGTTCGATATTTGTGTAATGTGCTTGTATGTGGGTTCTGTAATTTTTGCGAATGATAAACAATAATTACGTTATTAATTCTATATCACATCAATTCCATCACCATTTCAACTGAATACACAGTTATAAGGAATTTAGGAAAAATTTCAAGGACAATATCATGACAAAATGAGAACATTTATCATTTTTGCTTAAAATATGTTTGACTAAATACATAACCATACATACATACATGAACAGCGTTAAATGTGGGTAAATGCGAGTTTTCATGTTTCTCCGCATTTATAGCTATTCTTTCCCATACTTCCTCCGTTTTTCGAAGTCGAATATCTCAGTGAATATTGCACTTAAAAACATCGATTTTTTTAGGCTTCAGGAGAGACAGGACAACAACTTTCTAGTTGAAAGTTAGAGCACAAGGGGGGAACTGTCTAAAAATTTAGATTTTTTTTTATTTTGTTACAAACTGTATTTTCATTCTCAAAACTGCTACATGAAAATTTTTGAACGCCTGTTGAGCGTTTTTTAAATTGGAATCATACCTCTACAACGAACGGTTGATGAGATAAATGCCCTGCTAGCACTTACCCTGTATAATCATGTAATTAGTTATGAGAAATAACGATTGATTATATAATAAGAGAACTGATGAAATGTAAATTTTACTACAGTGAAATCGGTGTGAAAACTGAGAAACCCATCTGTTCACTTAAAACTAGTTCCATTAAGTAGTATAATTAAGTTTTAGTTTACTTAGTTATTAAAAAAAAATTAAGTTAGAAAGTTGCAAGCGCGTATCTTTAAAACGACACATTACTGATCTAAGAATCTAACCACCCCCGATTATTCATTGGCATCTTAACCAGTTGACATGACATTTTAATGCTCGAAATTGAACGTGGGAGGGTGGATGGATCTTTAAACAGCCGTAATTGAATAAAATCACTGACATTTATGCCATTATCATACTTCCCTATTTTTCTTCGTTAGTTAATTGTATCATACCCATTCAAATTTCGAAACTCGTTTGTATCCTAATAATCATAACTTGCGCTGAATAATTTACATGCAGGGAAGAATACGAAGATCTTTGGTCTTCCGTTAACCGTTACTAAATCATCATTAACTATCCTAAATTCATTGCTGAACTTATCGTACAGGGATCCTTTCATTACACCCTATCTGATTCTTGTACTATCCAGTTTAAAAAAAAAAAACCGAAATCCTAAAATCCCCAAATCTTCCACGAAATCCAACTCAAGGCATCTTTTGATTTCGTGCTTCCATTTTGTTTGCGCGTGACTTCTCGGACGTTTATTAGTTCAAGATATTTTTGTTGTGTTGTCTATTTGTTGGTTTGGGTTTTCTAGCGATTTTCTCATACCTGCTACTATTGGGGTACAAACACGGTGAGTTCGTGTTTTTCCGATTCTGGAAAAAGGTGTCATTGCCTCATTGGTTAAAAACCGTAATTTGATTATTATTATTACAATTTTGTTTTCTAGTTTTCATGTAACAGACGATTCACTGAAAAAAAAACTCGCTTGGTTTTCTGACTCCGGGATTGGATGGTGATCTGAGTACGTTGACAATAATCCGAACAAAGAAATGCTCCGTATATACTCATATGCGTGTCACTGGTTTGAGCAAGCCGCCTGTGAAAAAAGCAGACCATTCATTCACCGGAAAGTATTTTGCATTCCGTTTTCAAACGCCGCGCGTGAATTCGAACTAGATTGCAAGTGATATATGATACTGATTTATCGATTAATATAAATTGATATTTGTGAATTTTTTTTTGAAACCTCAGTTTCACAGATTTACCGGAGTAGTGTTGCTGAGGGTATCATTCCAGGGGATCTGGAGCTTGCTAATGCGTTTCCGATACTTAAAAGGGTAGTAGAAAAACAGTGTCGAATTATCGTCCAGTGAGTTTAACGAGATCCCTCTCGAAAGTTGTGGAAATTGTTTTTCGAAAGGCAATTGGTGAAGTGGATAAACGAGAATAGTGTATTGTCGGATAATCAGTATTGGTTCAGGAAGGGGAAGACATGTATATCTAAGCACCTTTGCTTGTATGATCACGTGACTAAGACTTAGGGAAAGGGCAAAAATTCTGTTGTTGTTTACTTTGATTTCCAAAACGCATTCGATCGGGTACCAACATGGTAACGTCTTACATCATTTACACGAGATTGGGATTGGGGCAATTTGCTGGATTTGATAGAATTGTGGTTAAGAGATATGTCACAACGGGTGATAGTGAATGGAGAATTCTCTGATTAGACAGGCATCGCAAGTGAGTTCCTCCTTGGCCCCTTTTTTCACATTTTATTGATAAACTCGATTAGCGTATTAATGGGATTGTTGGCAAATTCGCAGATTATGCGAAGCTAACGGGGTAGTCGACAATCATCAAAGCTATAGGAAGTTGCTCCAGACCAACTAAAACAGGATTAGAGGATGGGGAAATGAATGAAGCATGACGTTTAGCATTGGCAAGTGCATGGTCGCTCATTTGTTCGAACAACCCACGTTTTTCTTACGAGTTGAATGGTGGCACTATCCCGGGTGCAACTATGGTCACCGATTTGGTAATTCCCATTAACGAGCGTCTTAGGTTTTCTGAACATTGTTCACCGGTGGCCTAAAAATCGAATAGAATGGTCGGTTTCATTTTCAAAAATGTCTGTTTGCGTCCATTTAAAGCCATCTTTCCGCTTTTCCGAGGCTTATTTGTACTGGAGTATGCCGTAAGGTTTTGGAGGCCATACCTACAGAGGGACATAGACTTGGTTGAGAGGGTGCGCAGAGAAAAGTTGAGCCTGCCCTTGTTTGCACACAAGTCTTGAACTAGAAAGAAAGACTTGATATCTTGAATACGTTTACATTGGAAGAACGCAGGTGTCGGGGGGAGGGTGGGTATATGATCGAAGTGTTTAAAATTTTCAACAGGATGGATAGGATGGACCATGAGCCAATCAACTGCTTCGACAAAAGGGACACCAGTATCGTTTAGTAAGGAAGAATTGTGGGTTGTGATCTCGCGGGGAGTTTTCACTATTAGGGCTGTTAATAAAAGATGTCAAGTTCATCTTAATTGTGTACAGTCCCTTGAAAAGTGAACTTTCAAGGCAATGGAAACTCGCCACTACAGTGATAAAATGCCAAAACAAAAGTATTTTTATATATTTAACATCTCGATAAATATTGCAATTGAAATATGAAAATTTTTGCAAATTTTTGTTGCAAAAAAAAGGGATCTACATTTCAATAATTGGAATTTTTAACACACTGGAACCGCATAAAAAGTTATTTTCTTTGTTTTCCATGTATAAGACTCCTCGGAAATATTATGATATTTCAAGTAACAGTATCTTTTAAAAACTTTTAATAATTAAGAAATATATTTTCTAGGTCAATGGTGGCAGAGATATCTGCTGTGAAACAATTTGAAAACAGTCTGTATATAGCCTCATACTACAGTCCCTTTATAGTTCTTTATAGACTAGGGAATGCGTCGCATAATCCCGGTCGAGAAACACTACTTTCTGGTAACATTACGGATAAATTAGTACGGGAATGTTCCAATCCGTCAAATACTTATTCGACGTCAAGCACAGATCCGCGTTACAAATGTGAAAAGTTATAACTCAATATGTATAGTATGTTCAGTGCTGAATCCATGAATGTCTATTTCGAGCTGACGTGTGAATGGTTCTCTGGACCGTCTCCGGAGCATGAAATGATTCTTTTTGAACAGTTTCGGGAAATAGTTTCGAGATATGATGAATCAAAGGAACGGTATATTCCCCCAACTACTACGACGATGGTAAAATGAGAATTCACAGACTCTAAATTCAGGGGGCTTTGAGCTTCCTTTTGTTCCAGGCGATTTAGAGAAAGCATACAACTCTTTCTCTCTCTCTAGGAGGAAACTATTCCTTGCCTGTATATATATGTTCTCCTATTTCTGTGCATTTTCTTTTTCGGTTGTTGTTCCCCTTTCTGGATTTCACGTCGCACCTTCAGAACCAGACATGCGTGAAGAGAATTCCATCCTTCCCATTCCAGGACCTTCTCTCTCTCTATCCACCCCCTAAGGAGAAGGACAGTCGCTGGACCAGAAACAAAATTTATGTTGGAAATCCGGGACACTCACTTCTCCTTTTTTTTCCCGGTCACTTTTTCCTGACATTCGATAGGAGGAAAACATTCACTAAGGCAGAATTCCGGGACGAAGTATAGCCAGAAATATTTCTTATATACAGTGTGTATTTGCGTTTCTCTATAAGGTTTTGATACCGGAATATTTCTGGTTTAATAGTTGAGTGGAGTTGATGTACTAACATGTGGACATACCAAGTCTATTGTTATTATTACTATTGTTATCACCCAATACAAGACTGAATTGAATCATTTTTTTTTAATGTACCCAGATGAATATTTTCAGAAATATCGCGTAATCATGGATTATGACATCGATTCTTTTGTTTGTGGCTGTCTTATCCACGTCTCAATCCCAAAATGATACCCTTTCTACTAATTGATGTTTTTTTGAGTAAATTTAAAGTAACGTTTATAAAAATTGATTCGATTTTGGTACCGTAGTGCTAGGAACTAAAGAGATTCTGTGGGGTTCTATACAACTTCGCCAAACACAAACTCAGGCTATATCGCTATATTGCATTTTACTGCCATTAATGAGGGTTCGAAATGAAGCCGTTATCTATCGGTTGCCTCAATCTCGTTGGGGAAAATACCTTATCCATATCCTTCCTCGGGATAGAGCCTAGGACCGTGACGGCAACCTTCACGATGGTAGACGATGAGCTTACCACCACGCTACTTGGACTTGGAGTTCTATACAGGGCCGTCTCATCATCATTGACCCTCGGGAAAAATACAGATCGGACAGTACAGTACCGTTCCTTTGATTCATCAGATCTCGAAACTATTCCCGAAACTGTTCAAAAAGTATCATTTCATGCTCCGGAGACGGTCCAGAGAACCATTCACAAGCCAGCTCGAAATAGACATTCATGGATTCAGCACTGAACATGCTATACATATTGAGCTATAACTTTTTACATTTGTACCCTCTATCCGCAGCTCGAAGTAACTACCTATATATTCCTATACTCCCGAGTCGGGAAATATTATGCCAGATCTCATCATGTAGGCCAACTATTGCAGGAGGAACCCGCGCTGTGCGTCCGGATGGGCTTATGGTTTTATTAGATTAAGACATTAGTCACAATTCTCCCTACCATATTTCACTTTGATAATTTTTTTTTTCATAGTTGACGTGCACATCCTTCTTATTTTTCTGAAATTATCCTGTGCCGTGGTTTATCACTGGCCTCATAGCTGGCAGCACGGATAATTCAAAAACACGACAATAAATACGCACTCAGACTGTTAAGCACCTATACACACATATATTTCCGGCACAACTCATTCGCTAGTAAATTGCCCATGGCGATAGACCGGAGTCATGCTCGGTTTGAATGAATGAATGTACAACTGATCCTGGTTCCCAAATTCAAGGCGCGAAAACGAGCCGATCTCCGCATTAAAGAGTTCGCCACAAAGAACAAGCAAGCCTACAACAGTACACACATTCAAGCAATACACTTCACGTATAGTTCGATTAACAGTTGACGGACGACAGCACTATAACAAGCATTACATACAAGAGCAAACTTCATGTTACGCTCGCGACACGAACAAGCACATTCCAACATGTACCAATTCGTTAGAAATTCCACAGAGGAATATGGACGAGGTGTATGTGTTGTTTAATAGAATCACTGATCATACTTCTTGCACGGCATCTATCACGACGCTTTTCGACCATTTTCCCAACCTAGGAAGTTAAATTTTTCTCCTACGCTTTTCTGAGCATTTCATGTCGTGACACATGTACAATGAGTGCACGCATTCACCAGAACAAAACATTAATGAAAACAATGCTTATCCTTTTAATGAAACACACAGTCCATCTCTTTTACACTATTAGGAGCGGTGGGAACAAACTTTTCAACTAACTATTCTCGTACTTTCCTCTAATATCTCGAGACTCGTCCTAATGTTCAGTGAGGAAAAAAATAATATACTTTTCCAGTTCCTTAATTCTTGAAATCCTTTCCGTCTTTCACAAAAGACATGGCAAGAGAGAGAGAGAGAGAGAGAGAGAGATCTCCCTTTTCATGTCGGGTGAAATGTAAAACACTCAACACGACAGACAGAGGGGAAGAAAATATCACATAAGCTCTACAGAGCGTACAAAACACGCGTCTCTTTTCAAAAGGAAAAAGGGGGTTTGAGAGGAAGAATATGCCACGATGTAAATTGATGAAATAAAAGGGAAAAAAAAAGTAAAGTAATAAAATGGCCAACAAGATGGAGAGAAGCGAAAATTTGGTACAGATGAGGAAAGATTGGCCGTGTGTTAAATGTATTGATTTCTCCTTCATTAATCGATTTCACGCTGTCCCGGCCGATAAAGTTCAGTCGAAAACTTCTTATCCGCCCCAAAAAGAGAGGAGGCTTCTTGGCATGATGCCGAATCTTTTCAGATAAAGCCATTTATTCAGTTGCTCTTACTCCATTCTGACCTGACCTCTCTCTCTCTCTGTCCTGTTTCCGTAGCAATTCCGAGGATATATCCGGAATTTTATTCCTTTCCCCCCCCCCTGATAGTGATTAATGAAAGTACATATAGTGTATATGAGTTGCTGTTTTTTTTTTTTAAATTCTGTTCATTATTCTTCTTATCTGATAACACCAGAAACACAGACTTACACAGGTTTTTTTTTTCGTATATGAGCCAAAATAATAACCTATATATCTTTGTTGGACCCAATTTAGGCTCGATAGCTACCAGAAATTCCATAACTTTAAAATAAAATAAATCTGAATATCTACATATTTAACCCTTTAAGCGGCAAACCATTAAGCCCGTTTCAAAATGGCATATCTTTCTTTCTTTTTTTTTAATGAAGTTATTCTTTCTTCCGATTTTCAGCAGGTGCAAAATAAGGGGTGTAGGAAAAAGTATTCCATTGAAAAATCGAATTCACATAATATCTTGGCTTATCAATGCTAAAATCAGTAAATTTTTAAGGAGGCGGCATATCTTGTCAATGCCACTTAAATGGTTCAAATAGGATACACGTTTATTTTCAATGTTCATTTTGCATTAGCACACATGAAAGGGGGGATATATCTTATCCAAAAATGAATTTATACCACCCTTATCCAAAATCACTCTATCATCCAAAATTGTCTCCTGTCCAAAAAAAGCTATATGAAAGCTAAAAATAGCTAAAATAATAAAGGTCTAAAAGTTCTAGAAATTCACTTTATAAGAACACTATAAAGCGTTAATTTCACTATTACAATTTTATAAAATTTTAACTAACTCAGCTTGATTATTTCAGGGATTTCTTTAGTTACTTTTATCCCATATGTATGGTTCAGCAACAACCAGGTTGAACTTCGAACCATCCCTTGAAAGAGGATCTATTTTGTTCAGAAGAGAATCTGGGAATTTTGAAGGTGAGCAGTACAAAATTTATATACCAATCTGTATTCGCCTGGTCTTCAGTTTCGTTCGCGCTTGACACATTAAGACATTTTATAAACTGCCAAAATACCATTTAAATCCTAAAAAAGGAAAGAAAGAATATATTTGTATTCACCAAACTGATTCTGATCAAGACAGGAAATAGGGAGAGAAGTCGTGGACAATTCCACCGGTTTCAATCTTGTGGCGGAAAATTTTGTGAGAAACAAAAAATTTCGTTGCAAAGTGATCCCCCGAAAATCTTGTTATGATTGTGTTTCCGGTGGTTTCAACTATGAAAACGATGATAATGGACATCTTCATAAGTGTAAGTTTGAATGATATATAATAGGCACTAGAGAAAAGCAAACAAAACACAATGATAGGACATCTGTTCCTTCAAGATTAATGTTTGCTTAAGAACACTATCCATTTTCAGAAGGTTTTTCAAAGTCAGTTAAATATCTCTATAGAGGTCAAATGACCAATGCTGTCGTTCTTGGAAGATCTTCGTTTTACCACTAAACTAAGGAAACTAGAACTTTTATATTTTAGGAATTTAAGAGCTTTGACAAGCTGAGAAAAATCTTGAAATTTCAATAATCTGAAATAAATCGTTTGGATGGAATCGTACGTCAAAGTAGCTTTTAGGTCAAAACTACCGCTTTCGTCGTTCTAGTGTGAAAATTATTAGTAATTCATCTCACGAAGTAACTCAGAATAAGCGATGTCACATGACTTGAAGATTAAGAAGAATACAACCTAAGACTCAAACTAACATGCCAAAAAATGCCAAAATTTCCAAATTATCATCGATGTTGCAGAAGGCAACCATTCCTAATTTTAAAGCTCCAAAAGAAAAGTTTCCACGGAACAAATTTTCTTAACAAAGCTCTATCTGCCATATGTTCCGTCTCATAACAGCTGGGATATAAAACGTGTTAGGAATTCACCTTTTTTTTTCTATCCATCTCTCTTTTATCCTGGAGTAACATCTGCTTCTAAAATGTAAGGAAAAGACTGGCACCGGATATCTCTGGAGGAAAGTTGCCTATTCTTTTTATTTCCAACATCATTGGGAAGAATGTTCGACTTGCATATGAACAGAGCAATGAATGCCTAAGTAGGCTGAACGGAAAGACATGGACTAGAATAGTTAATGAATCTCTCTCTCTCCCTTCAAACCTTAACCTTTTATTTTCACTGAGAAAACTCGGAATCCTTTTGCTTTATTCTTTTCTCCCATCCCTCAAGTATATTTCTACGAGAATTCCACGTTGTTTTCTAGAACTTCAAGCATTTCTAATGAAGTTGCCGAAATTCCATCTGAAAATAGCGTGACGTTTTCAAACGTTTAAAATTACCATTTACGTTATTATATTCCGATCCTTTGGGGGTAGTCGAATATAATGACCTTAAATTCCAAGAAACTGCTCAATGAAAAGATGATGTCATTACATTTATATAAGGAAAGTAAATTAGAGTAATTGGATTCGAGATGCGATATTATTTCAGTATGAAATCTTTCTCTGAAATTGAAAATAAATAACTTAATACAATGAATCACTTCTTCGAATCATTCCACATCAGTAAAAACACAAACCAGTTGCTCAACGACCTAACTAGCACACCACCCTTCTCAAAAACCTGACAACAGTTTCTACAATAAATATTCTTCTCCATCAGTATCACTATCAAAAGGCAATACTTACTTTTTGTAACAGGTGCATATAATAATACGCCAACTAATGTGTTACAACTTTCCACTGGAACTTTACCTTTGGACCTTCAAATAGAAGTTATATCAAAAAGAATCCGACTCCTTCTATTAAGACATAATGTCACATGTAACGATTTCAGTCTACTAGCATCTGCATACGAAGAAAAAATAACCTCATGGCCTCATCATCCAGCCATAGATCTTCAAGATAATCAGCTCATCACTGAAGAAAAAGACATTCCAACTGCCATCGAAATATAAACGAAAGGCTCGAAAACTTCTAATGGAGTTGCTTCGGCTTTTGTCGTCTTTCGCAACAACGTCATCATACACGAGTGGCCGCAAAGGCTCCAAGACTTCAACTCTGTTTTCCAAGCAGAATTGTATGCTATTCATCAGGCCATTCCCCATATACTGCATGAGAACGAACCTATTCAGATTATATCCGACAGTCTTTCTAGTATTCTCGCGCTTAGTTATAATTTTTCCCCCACAGAACTTGTACGACAAATCAGGGAAAATCTAATTGACAAGCCCAACACTTTCATCTCATGGACCAGGGCCCATGTGGGTAATCAAGGTAATGAATTAGCAGACACACTTGCTAAAACAGCTACTTCATCAGAAAATATGAACTCTGATGTTTTTCTTCCCTGGTCTCATGCCAAACACAAGATACTTTGTGTAGCGAAAGAAACTTAGCAGTCCAGATGGATTGATGGTGAACAACGGGGCAGAAAGGTCTTCCAAATCATAAATAAGACCAAAATCTTCAACCAACCATGGATTAGAGAAAGGACAATCCTATATAGTGAGCACGGCCCAGTTCCGTATCACCTAAGGAGATTTAAAATATCTAAAAATAAATTATGTGCTTGTGGGGAAATCGGTAAATTTCCTCACTATATTTGGTCGTGTCCTAGCACTGCATCCTACCATCAGCCCCCGATTAATCTAAAAAAAATCCACGTCTGGAAACGTCAAGTAATAAAAACTAAAAACTGGCCTGGCATCATTAAACTTATCAACTTTCTAGAGGAAAATTTGTCGTTATTGCGCAGCAAAAATGAAGATCTCTTTGAATCTGATGAGAGTAATGAAGACATCCCTGTCTTCACCATGGTGTCTAGATCGATGACCGGATCAGCATCGACACCCCAAATCTGACTACGCTGAAATTGTACAAATGTGTTCACATTTTTTTACTTCTCTCGGACTGTGACCTGCATCGTGCTTACCACAGACGTTTAATTTTCATTGTTCTGTGTTTTCCAGTGTTATATAACTGATATATAGCATATATAGCTGACGTTTTCCCCCACCCTTTTCATACATATGTGCCTGGACTGTGACGTGCATTGTGCTTCCACAAATGTTTAATTTTTACATTATTTTGTGGTTACTATATATATTTTAATTTTTTCGCCCATATACTTTGAAAAAGTGTTCTCATGTTTGATCAGGTAGGGTGGATGGATTTGATGGGCTGGGGAAGGTGTTGCTACTTTTCCAACACATACCCTTTACGTTAGAGGTTCTGTAAGGAATATTAACGTGGGTATCTGTCTGGTAGTTCAAGTTCAAGCATCACGATCTCGTTTGCGATTGGCTCCACCATTTTCTTTTTTTCTGTCCTCCTCCTCTGCTCTTGTTGCCGGTTCATTTTGAATTCGACTTTTCGACTCTTTTGTCCACAACAGCGAGTAACTCCCGCTATAAGGAGTATTTTCGATATTTTTCTTTGTTTCTGCTACTGATGAAGGAACTTCATAAAGTTCCGAAACGCGTATAGCCGTGGTTCTTTTGCAATTTTGGGTTGAGATAACGTCGGTCGTTCCATTGTATTATCTAACCAAAAAGGTAATTTATTTTCTAATTAATAACTTGCCTGATATACCGTCGTACGTCCACCATTCTTCCCAGTTCGCTAAAGCACCTGCGAAAAGAAAAGAAAAAAAATGTGTAAATATTTCTGATTGATTGGATTTGTTTTTGGATACATTTAAAAAACTTACAGGGGCTGGACAAAATAATGTGACACCTGTGCAAAAAACAATACCCGAGGGAACCTGTCGTATACGCCCGCCGTCTAGTATGGAAGAGTGGGCGATAATGTGCAAATATCAGTCTAATCGTAGCAGTGATAGCGTTCGGATGCAATGTACGAGTATATTGCGGCGTTAAAACTTCGTTATGGCTTACCTCACAGATTTCGAAACAGGCATGATTGTTCGATCGCGTCTTGCCGGGGCAACAGTAATGTAAACGGCCACCCTTGTTGGTTTCGGAAGAAGTATTGTGTAGATGATAATGACAGCCTATAACAAACAGGGAAAGACATCATCTCCCGAGCATAACAGTGGCCGAAAGTCGAAAATGGCTGATAGACCCAGAAGGGTTTTGAAGCGGATTGTGTGTGTGGCCAGAAAGCACAAGATAAGAGCATCCCAGATAACATTTGAGATGAACACACATCTACAGGAAAGTGTATCGACAAAAACTATCCGACGTGAACTGCATGCAGCAAACATACTAGGTAGAGCGACTATTCCAAAACCGTTGGTGACACCATGCAATGCCTTGAAACGACAAACATGGTGTCACGAACATAAGAATTGGACACAACAGCAATGGTAGAATGTCATCTGGTCAGACGAATCGTCGTTCACATTATTCCAGATTAACGGACGCGTTTACGTTTGGAGAACGTCAGCACAAGCTTATGATGTTGACTGTCTCCTTTCTACTGTTAAGCATGGAGGGGGATCAGTGATGCTGTAGGGCGTCATATCTCACCGTGGTCTTCTCGGCCCACTTGTTGTCCTGGATGGGCGGGTTAAAACATCGGTTTATGTCAGTATTCTGGCCGACCATCTTCATTCAATTGTGCAATATTAGTTCCCTGATTCTTGACCTGTGTTTACCATTACAGATGTAATTCGCCCATTCACACTGCTGGAATTGTCGGAGACTGGCTTGATGAACCATGATGAACTGCAATTGCTCGTGTGGCCCGCTCAGTTCCCTGATCTTAATATAATTTAACCTTTGTGGGGTATTTCGCAGGCCAAAATGTGCAGTAGGCCTTCACCTGCAATTCACGTTCTGAATTAGTGACCTTTTTGCAGGAGGAATGGCTACGTATCCTCGTGACTGTGGTGCATGACTTGTATTTGTCCATCCCACGACGGATACAAGCTGTAATTAATGCAAAAGAAGGGCCAACAACCTATTAATAAAGATTTTGTCTCATTTCACAAGGGTTCATATTATTTTGTCCAACACCTGTATGAAGGTTTTTAACAACTAGCGGTTGCGAAATATATTTTGGAAAGAGAAAAAAAATTCAACGGCCCTGCGGGTAATCGAACTCACGTCCTTTCACTTTCCGGGTGATCGCCCTAGACCACTAGACTACAAAGGCACCGAATCTCTCGATCTTTCCTTGGAGCTCGTGTACACTGTAAGGGACCGTACATGGACGGCCGGACCAGACTCAGGCCCAGCTCACAGCTGCTGACGCTGCCACCAGATGGCGACTTATACAAGGATGACGTCACTCTCCGCTACCATGCGAAGGTTTTAACAACTGGCTGTTGCGAAGGTTGAGAGATTTGGTGGCTCTGTAGTCTAGTAGTCTTGGGCGTTCACCCGGAAAGTGAAAGGACGTGGGTTCGATTCCCCGCAGGGGCAGTTGAATTTTCTCTCTTTCCAAAATATATCTTCGCAACCGCCAGTTGTTAAAATCTTCGTATGATAGCGGAGAGTGACGTCATCCTTGTACAATCCCTGTATATTACCGTTGGAATGAAGCTCTCTTATGGTTTGGTTTCAAATAATAAAAGCAATCTGAAAAATAATTTAAACGGAAGAACTTGGTATATGAGTGTAGTGATATAGAAATGAATCTCATTTCTCGATCTTATAGAGTTGGCCGAAAGTGGTCTTAGGCTGACAATTCAAGCATCAAAATGGGTTTTGAATTTTGTGGTTTCTCGAAATTTACTTGCTAATGTGTGGTGAGCAAACATCACGAGATAGGCGATATGGATATGCAATTAATTTAATACCAAAAACCGCTCCTATTCATACTTTATTTTGTGGTACAGGTCAGTACTTGATCCATAAATATATACATAAATGTATCTATAATGTAAAAGTTAGTTATGTACTGTACTGACGTTTTAAAAATTTATTACGGGTAAAGAAAGAGTCCAAGTATATAAATATTGTTCGAAAATTATGCGGAAAGTTATTTATCATTTATTATGTAATTTTTCGCCTGTAAATAGTCATTACCTTTTGTAAAAACGCAAATTGGCGCATTTTTCTGTAAATATCGCCAAATTGGCAACAAAAAGACAGCTCCGATGATTTGGCGACGTCATGGTGCCAAGAGACTAGCCCGGATAGTATGAGGCCCATCGAACTTATATTGTAATATAAGCTCGATGATGAGACAGGATAGTTGAGATTCTACAGTAGTCTGATTCGGTTTTTATGCGTCCTCATTATTTCTTATATGGAAACTTCTTCCGATGATTTACAGTCACGGCTGGATTTCCAGGGCAAATTAGCGACTAGTAACCGTTGTATAATGTTTTTTAAAACCAATTATTTTAATTAACAATTATTTTAAATAACAATTGCTTCAAATATAACTATATTTTAATTATAATATTTAGTTATAATTATAATCAAATCATTCATCGCCGTCCAGTTTTTGAATATCGTTAAAAAGGTTTGCAGAATTTCTGAGTGGTACGGTATCCAATAAAAAACATTTATGAACGGGGCTTCATTATAAAAACACTTTCTGAAAATTGAAAAAAAAAAATGTTCAAAAGACGAAAATGTCGAAAAATGTACCCTAATACAAAAATGCATTCATAAAAAATACTATTTTGCTTAAAAAAGTGTGTAGTTAATACATTTTCTAAAATAAACAGAAGTGATGCACAACCAATTTAAGAAAGCACTGAAAGTCATAGAAAAATAGAAATTTCTTTGACACAAATTCTGTCAAATGCATTTCAAATTAAGAAAACTGACACTTAAAATTACGCAAATCGCACGAAATTGATTTTTTTTGAATAAATCAAAGTATTTTTGAAAAAAAAAATTATATATATGAATGTTTATATTTGAAAAAAAAGTCCCGAATGTATTCAATATTTTTGTAACAAATATTCCAGTTTTTCAAAATTTTCATACAATAATTCAATTATATAAATCCAGAAACATTTTCGCAGTTACAAAAACAAATTCTAAAAAAAAAATCATAAATATTTAATTGGATTTGCATTTCAACTAGCGTAAAATTATATATTTATTCAAATGCGTGTGAAGTTTCAGATTCTTGGAAATGTATTTCAGAGATGAAACATGGGTAAAAAAAAAAAAAAAAGAGATAAAAAATGGATAAACGGGACGATCTCATATGAGAAGAAGGAAAAATAAAAAGAACAGCAAAAATAAGCTTATCTCGCAACCATTTTTCATCAGTGTTTATCGATTCCGGCAGACAGTGGACAATGTAACTTTTTTTTTCTCCGGAGGAAAAAAAAAATGATAAGGAACACACTAAATGGATAGATGATGTGAGTATCAGTAAAGACATGATGACCTTCTGTAGGTCATCCTAAATGTTTCTCCTCCAGGTTGAAACTATAGAAATGGGAATTGCTCTGTTTAGAGACTAGTGATATTTGTAGGCAACAAATGCCTGATCGAATTAAATATTAATTTTACAATTTTAAAGGGGGTCTCGTATCTTTGTATATGGTCAAAAATGTAGAAATATTGTAAAAAATGTTATTTATTAATGCATTGATTTTTTTCACATTTTTACCTCATACTGTATGTTTGATTGTGTATGCCGGGGGTGGCCAACAGATGGTCCACGAGAAGATGCGAAAAAAATGATTATATGTATTGATATTAGTTTCAATTGATTAAATTGCGGTTAATGTAGAAAAAAATATGTTTCTGATTTCTGACAGAAACAGATTGTGTTTTCAACACGCAAACACATAATCTCTTCAAACACACGGGTCACTTGATTGGTGCAGGAGTTATGATAGCAGATTTTCTTGAGCTGTCATCGGAAGTGATAGTGATAAGAACCGAGAGACACTCAGGCTCTGTCAAAGCCCCATCCCGCGACGCAGGGTAAGGTAATTAAGGTGAAGATTTAAAAAAAAGTCTTCGTTGGACATGATCCGCACAAACCACAGCCGACGTGAAGGAAACCCTTACTTGTTCGGACACTTCAAAGGAAGACGCTTGGTGGAGAGAAAAAATTGGGGGAGTGTGTGTAATAGGTTCAGAGTATGTTAGCTGTAGGACAATACGCAGCAGCGCAAACGAGCAGTCTTCCTTCTCTATCTATTTCGAAATGTCTGAACGTTCCCTGTTGTTAGCTAGATGTTCCTTCCGTTCCGTGGCCTTTTCATTGAAAGCCATAAAAATTATTTCTTCCCCGAAGCCCGAGAAGACCACGGATCCTAACAAAGACTTTTATTATCTTCTGCTTTAATTATCTTACCCTGCGTCGCGAACCAAGTGATCGTGGGATGGGGCGTTCACACTCGGTGATATAAGCACATTGTCCCAGGGGACTCGGGTGCCTACGGGGAACCTAACCATTTATCGAGCTTGAGAAAGATATATATATATACATGAGCAGGTGCCATATTACGCACATCACCAGTAAACAAGTATAAGTGCCCGAGTGGCAAGATGCTCGTCTACCATCGTGAAGGTTGTTGTCAGGGTCCCGGGTTCGAACCCAAGGGAGGATATAGATAAGATATTTTCCCTAACGAACTCGAGGCGACCACCGATAGACAGCGCCTTCACTTCCAACCCATCTCACTAATGGCAGTAAATTGCAATATAGCGATATGGCCAGAGTTGGTGTTTGGTGAAGTAGTAAACAAGTATAACATTTATGATCGGAAAATGGTGATTGAGGTAAATAAATGACAATTATAAATCACAGGTTATAAAATCACGAAGTCGTCATATAATTGCCATAATCGAGAATAGTTGTTGATAAAATTTGATCTGCTTCTCTTCAGGGATTTTCATTGAATCAGTTACTATCACATCAATGAAAACGCAATCTGCTGCTGGGTTAATCTAATCGCTGCACCATGTGGTCTGATTTGGTCCAAAGACATTCGTCAGCAATTGCTGCCTGTATCCAGCTTCTCGGTAAGCCCGCGTGGATAGTAGCGCTGATATCCTCAGGATGCTGCTCCAGAAAGCGAACTAGTCTACATATTTTACTTTTCGAATCTTCCCGCTTCAGGAGATGCACTCAAACCAAGGTATTCGCAGATGTTCATCGGAAGTGAGTGATGGTAAAATCGACGAGAAAAATTTCCCTCAAACATTTTAAGTAAGTAAAAATATACTACAAAAATTTGTGAAGGACACAAAATAGATTTTACCGAGCTGCGAGCAACTGGCAACATCAACTGGATAACTAAAAAACCCTCAAGTGCTTGAGAAAAGTTTTGCAATCACGAAGAAAGCGATGAAAGAAAGCGAAAGTCCAGTTTTGTGGAGTTGCAGAGTGGATCTCCAACTTTGACAAAAATTTTGGAAAAATTTTATTCAGTGAGGACTTGGTCGGAAACAGTCTCGTCTAACTTACTGGCCGTACATTAAATATACTTTAATAGGCTGTTTACTAATCCGTCTGTTATCACACCATCAGCCCTGAGAGCTGGGCATGAGAGCAAACATTTCAGTCTAGGTCTGGTAAGAAATTGCAGTCTTAAGCAGTTTCCTTCTGCGCTGATTCCATTGTCTATGAGAGAACGGATGAAAACTCTTTTCCGTGAAATGAAGAGTTCAATTATTAATTAATGATTATTTGTGTGATTAGTATTATTTAAATAAATGGAGAGTTTAGTTAATTAGCTAATAAATCTCGCGAATAGGTTTCCGGCCAGTGATGCTATAGTAAGCAATCATATTGGGTGCGGCTTACTTACCGGAGTTTTCTCCCTGGTGCGGCCCACGACACTGCGTCCGACCATTATGTTGGCCTTCAAACAGAGGGAAATTGGCCACCCCTGGTGTATTCTATCTTATGCCAGTGCAAAATTTACGTACTTTAATATTTAATTTTCTTTAAGAATTAAAAAAAAAATGCATTAAAAAACATCTTGCGAGCATCATAAAATAACATACCATCAATGAAATTGAATAACAATCAAAATTGTTCAGTTCATTGAAGTGACGAAAAAGATTTGAGATTCCCATTCATAAGTACTTGGGTTATAAATTTAATTTTGTTTCTTAATTTAGAGTTTAATTCTAAATGAGATCGAGTCGATAAAATCACAATTTTTTCCATCATTTTAAGAACTGAACAGCTTTTTTTTTAATTTTAATAATTTTTGTATTCAATTTTATTGTTTTCATGGAATTTTATAATGCGAGCAAGTGGTTTTCAATTCATTTTTTTTTTTAATTTGTACAAAATTTAGTTTCGGAGATATACAAAATGAGTTGATGATAGAATGAGTGACCTAGTGAGTGAATGACAACGTGAGAGACTTAGTGAGCATGTGAGTGACCATAGTGAGCGACATTGAGTGAGTGGCCTATGAAGTTATTGAGTGACCTGGATAGCAAGTGAGTAACCTAGAGTTTGAGTGAGTGACCTAGAATTTGAGTGAGTAACCTAGAGTTTGAGTGATTGAGCGAGAGTGAGTTAGCTCCAGTGACTCCAGTGACAGACTGTTTTCATTCATTCATTTCACTCGTTCACTTACTCCCTCGATCATTCCCTCATTCATGTCAAACTGATGTCGGTGAGTTTTCCCTGCGATGAATTTCCCATTCTGTGAATTGTTGTCGGTGAATTTTTCGGCTAGTTTACTCATTCCGTGCGGGCAAAAGTACAGTCTCGGCCCTCGGTATTCGCGGTCTCTTTCCCAATTTTTTTGGTAAACACTGTTGAAGTAATAATGCTCGTATCTCGGAACAAAACATATAATAAGTTGTGCGTGTTAAATGAGCATTAAAATAATCACTCGTAAGGATTTTCCTGGTTATTCTGAAATTATTTATGGAAGACTGTTGTTATGTTATACAAGGATGACGTCACTCTCCACTACCATATGAAGGTTTTTACAACTGGCTGTTGCGAAGATGAATTTTTGGAAAGCGAGAGAATTCAACTGCCTTTTTTTTGAACGCACTGGACTACAAAGGCAACCAATCTATCAATCTTTTCTTATGTTGCCTCACCCGGAAAGTGAAAGGACGCGGGTTCGATTCCCCGCAAAGGCAGTTCACAATTTTGTGGAGATTTTGTCATAGTATTGTAGAGATAAAGTAAATTAAAGAATTAGTTAATTAAATAGCCATGCAGAAATCGATAGAGGAGGGATTAATCGAGCTTCCGAAACCGAAGCTATGTCTTCCTTATGAACATTATCAAGATTGAGCATTAGGGGGAAAGTCCATTATCAGCAACATAGCAACGCTTCACGAGTTTAAATCTATCTATGGTACATTTTTCACATTTACTTATACATTTAGAAAAGTTAGTAAAGGAAGCTTTGCTACTATTATATATATGCTACGCCAAAGCCCGAAGTTGTCCATTTCGTGAAGTGTCCAGCCCAGTTGACCCGGTCAGGGTGAGAAATTCGGCCGGCCCCTATATGTCGATTCCTATACATCCCCATGTATGGGCCACTAAGATATTGATAATCAGATTCCTTTAATCGCTAGGGTTGTCATAGCTAACCAAAATTAATATAGTTAACTATGGCTAATTATAAATGACCATAGTTGCCGTAAAAAAATACGCCAACGTGCCGATGACCCCGAATCATGGAGATCGATATAGGGATCCATAGGGATAGAATTTCGGACATTGGCTGGGTCAACTGGGCTGGCCACTTCGAAATTTACAAGGAACCACTAACAGAAATTATTTTGTTCTTTCCAGAAAGCGTCGCCTAGAATCACTTGAATCCCCCCCCCCCCACATTTCTACTTCGAATACTACTACTACTACAGAATTCAAACAAATTTTTTAATATTTATAAATAAAAAAGCGTGCCCTGCTTCCATCTCAACAGTATTATTACCCCAGGGCACAATGAAAGAGGGCTTGGACAAATTTCTTAATTTACATATTTATTGTCATAAATCATTGTGACAGATCTCATTGTGGAAGTTCCTATTGAACTGATGTCCCTGCATGGCCTCCCAGAAGGGAGTACGTCTATCAGGGCTCCTGCTCGGGAGCCCCGGGAAAATTCTTATCAGATGTGTGTGATTCAATTTTTTGTTTTTTTCACACTATAAATTCATAACAGAAAGGGCCCCCCCCCCCGTGAAGAGTCTGATCTGGTGCCCACCAAAGATCTCAGTGTAGGGACCCTACTGCGGGATATGGGGTCATGGGTCTCCGTGCCGTGCCAGGTTGTTGAACTCATGGTTGCGGCTCACGAAATTTGGGTCCTGAGTGCCTATTCGTAGGCATATTGACGAATCAAAAGAGCTTTGATTATAACCATCACCAGAAGGAAAACTCCCGTATGAGAACTCTGGACTATATGCTTTAACTGAAATAATCATGATGCTATAATCATTGAATCATAAATAGAGGTTTGTTCATCTGAGTTCTCGGTGATTAATATCTTCTGAGTACGAAATCAAACATCTATCCCGAATGGTTTCAGTAAGCACCATGCCCCCCCCCCTCTACATAAAGGTAGGGCTGGCAGGGTTCTCGCACGGGGCCCACGACAAATCTCATTGTTTTGCATCTTAACACTATTAATTTACTATTGAGGAGGCCCCAAGCCGAGGATTTCAGTCTTGGGAAGGGCCTAGCTCTACGATGGGAATGGAGCACGATGACTAATGTGTAAATGTAGTTGTCATACTAGTAGTATTTTACCACATACGAATATCTACCGTTAAAATTTTGAAGCAAATGTAACAATTTCATTGATATTATTTTTATAAAGTATTAGTGCCATATAATATTTTCATTTTGTATACGATACATTACTAAAAAACTGGTCGCTTATTTGAATCGAAGAATTTTAACAGTTTTATTTGATAGGTGGCGGAAGGGATTACAGTTGATTGATATTTCTCGCATTTGGTACATAATACTATACGTATTGTATAATTGCTTTCAATATTTTTGAGAATGCATATTACTTGCTCTGATGGAATTTCATTTTTACACCATTATTAGTTCTTTGTTACACATGTATAAAAGTGACAAAGAAATTCACCATTTTTTTAAATTCCGTGAGCAGACTATGACTGTGCTGGTGAAATAAAAGAAACAATGTACCCCCCCCCCTACGTTTTTTACCAAATAACAACTGTTAAAATTTCGGGACAAACGTGTTAATGTAGCTAATATTACTGCTTATAATGTATTACTTCAATATCTTATGGTTTTTTTTTTACTGCGACAAATTAATCAAAAACCACTCGCTAATTTCAATGGAAGAATTGTAACAGTTTCATTTCATAGGTGACGGGAGGGGGTTTAGTTAATTGATGTCTTTCTCGCATGTAATTTAAAACTGTGCTGTATAATTGTTTTCAATACTTTCTAGAAGCTGATAGCATTTTATTTTTACCCACTTATTTGCCATGGACAAAAGTAAGAACAAAAAACAGCATTTTTCCATGGTTAATAAATTTACAAAATATGAACGTTTAGAGTCTGAGAATCACCGACTATTCTCAGTCTCTCCGTGTATACAACATTTTTTGCTGCGAAGAAAAAAAAATATCCCATATTGTATTCAGTATGTCATTTTGTCCAACCATATTTCAAAATTTTTCGCGCAGAGAAATTGTTCTACGCAGGTGAGGATCCTTGACACCACCGAACTAAAAATGTTGATTCAGTTCAACGAGATTGTTTAGTATGATGTTTAGTATTTTTCATATTTCATAGCTGAAAGCAAGGGTGTCAACGCAACGATATTGTTTATTGTTCGCTGGATATTATATATTACTGGATATGCGATTGAAATCGTTGAATGCCAGAAATTCCTAAACTTGGACATGATGACGCATGAGCGCACATCTTTGGCTTGCTCCTTGGATACGTTTACAACAGATCGCGCCACTACACCAATTAACAAAAATGTTTTTTAACCAAACGAACATATTTTTATATGTTCGATTAATTTTCGTCCGAATTAAATATGTATAAATTTTTAGAAAAGGTGGTGTCTTTCGGGGGATATATTTCTCACTTGGAGAAGGAAAGATACTGACTGATTCTTTAATAAACTTTTCCAGGGCCGTCTTGAAGCATGGACTCACTAACCTGCTCGGGTGCATATAGTCGCTCCACGATAATGGGGACAGGTGCTATGATAAACAGCAAGTGCCTCTACGGAAAATACCTCATTTATTTTCCACTCGAAATTTCGAGCAATCGATACAAGGGCCCCATAATTTTGGTGTCCTCCGATGAGGATTCTGCCTAACGCCACCTTCCTCCGTTCGGGGAGGCGGTATATAGTTTTGTCACCGGTAGAGTATAAAAATCTCGCCACCCTTCAGCCATTTCTAGTCTAGTTTTCTTGACAACTCATTCGTCCAAATGCCGTCCTGGACCGTGCTATATCCCCCCCCCCATGCACAATTACAGGCAGTAATTCACAAGTGTAAAATGTCTATGACACGCATGGCAATATTCACAGGCATAAAAATCTACACGTAACTTATGTTTCATCGTGTAAGAATATTTTCGAAACTAGAATGTGAAATCGGAAAATGGAAACTTTTAACACTTGTATATGTACGTACTCACAACACGCGTAATAAGAATGACATCAAAATTTATAGAATTTTCTAAAAAAAATATTGCATACATCAAACACATCCTCGCAGAGTTATAAATCACACAGTATTTCAAGAAACTGAATGCCTTTTACGCAATTATAATGCGAATATTTAGACAAAAACCCTTTTCAATATTAAATGCATGAAACCCCAGAAAAGAAGAAACAAAGTTTGAAATATATTTCAACTTCAAAACAGACGTATTGTTAATTTACGACGTCTCCGAAACCGTCCGGTTAATAATCTTAACATTAATCTTTTGACGAGACGATTCTCTCTCTCTCCCTCTATTAGGGCGAGTATTCCACACGTAAGCATATTATTAACGATCAAAAACGCATTCAGGTCTGTTCCAGAAATTCGCTGTAGCAATTATTATGCAGGGAAATGCTGAAGCAATGAGCGAAATCTGCTTAAATTCCGATCATTTCCAAGACAAACGACGTACGCAAACTTTATCAATCTCGTCCCATTTCTCATTTCCGTGAACGAGTCTCTCTCCTCGAGACAATCTAATTAGGGTCATTAATTCATTCTAGATGAATTAATTGAGCGTATCTGTTTACGTCGGTGGTTTGAGTGAATATATATGTATATCCATGTGTATAATAATAAATGCTGAGTAAAACGGTGTAATACAACCGACCATTTCCTCTTTTACCAGAATGAGAGAGAAAATCGGATAAAATTAATATTCGCGGGACCGTGTCGAGCAAGACGTGGTCGCTCCATAAAGACATTCTTCTCGAATTACGTTCGGTTAATTTGCATAATGGCGTTTAATAATATACATGCGTCGGATCAATTAATCCCGGAATGAATATACACGCGTGTGAATGCATGCAACGATCCCTCCCGAGATCGGCTGCGATTGTCAATTTCATCGTTGTGTGATGGAACTTGGATTGATATGTAAATACTTGCGGGATGTGTAATTGATTGTTTTTTCCTGGAATAATTCCTAGACATGATTCTCATCTATTGTTTGATGAAATACTTATACCAATGGAGAAGAGATATTTCATTCCCCGGTGAGATTATGTATTTATGTGTATAATAAATTACCTGTCTGCGATCATCGTTCATAAAATTCGGATTTGTTGTGGATTTCGTGACGTTAAGTTCAGACGCAATGGAAATAAATAAACTTGATTCCGTGAATGATGTTATTGAAAACTTGTAGGTCCTTTTTCCTGAGAAATCCATCTTTATAACTGATATACCGTTTCAAGAAACTTACGGGCTTCTCAAATGATATTGCTGATGATTTTCCAGGAGCTAGTACAAAAGAGATTTATTCTTTTAACGTCAATGTTCCCAATTGGGAACATAGGTTACATTGATATGGAAGAAAAAAAAAAATCATTCATCACTCATCTCAGCATTTGTGGCATTTATTTTTATAAAATCACCCATTTTTCAAGAAAGGAAAACATTATTTTAATGTTATTTCTATCGATATTTAAAGTTGAGAAAACTTACGAGAAAAAAAATTGTTTGTGACATTGTTGGTGGCTATCGCTAAACCAACGTTTCTCAACCGGTGCGCCGCGGAGCTCTTGTGACTCCATGCGCACTTCCCAGGAGCTCTGCGGCCACTCGAGGATAATAAAATAAGTCAGTAAATTTGATAAACAAACAAAAAAAAGGAGGCCTAAATGGTACCGTCATATAAATAGTAGACTAAAAATTGTTCCTCGAGTTAAACACAGGGCTCGTCCATAGAAATTATACAATGAAAAGGGCTCCGTGAGTCAGAAAAGATTGAGAACATCTGCGCTAAACTAACAGATCAAAAGAGAAAACTGAAAGGAAAGAAAAATTAGAAAAAATCTATCCGAATGATGAATTCACTTTCTAATAAGTAGGTTAATTCACATCTATGAAAAAATGAAAAACATGAATTTTTCCAAATGGGAAAGAGATGTTGTGTATCGATTCACTAGACTACTGCTATTACTTAACCGTATAGGCATCTCGTACACATTCCTCTACGGAATTTGTAACGAATTTGTAAGTGCAGGAGTCCCTGCTCGTGCCAGTATTATCGTTGCGCGGAAAAGAAATGATCGATCGGGCTCAGAATTGGCGATTTTTATGTCCCACACCCAATCACTATGCGGTATTTGTGAGCCAATCAGGAAGATTCTACGCCAAAATAAGAAGAAACGAAATAGGATGAGGTGTTTCTCAAAATGTGGCAAACTTGCTAGGTAGTCTGAATGACGTTTATAGCAACCCGTGTGCGAAGGCTTTCTATTTCTAGGAGGTGCTGGGCGGGCCAATACCTTCTGTAGCGAAAAGTGTCCACGCGAAGCTCGTGTCGTCACTGAAGTCGTCAATTTCACCTATAGTTATTGAATATACTGCAAAGAAGGTAAAGATTTCGCATAGATCGGACTGCTACAATCAATATCTACAGGTGCACGACTTCAGCAACGTCAACCACGGAGTCTTTTTGCTATAGAAGGTGTTGTTTGGGCTCGCATTTGCGCTTCGAAGTTGGGAACTACAGAAAACCAACTTCAGCCGACCACCACTGTGGCTACGGTGCGGTCCGAACCCGGGTCCTCACGATAGAAATCCGTCATTATGACCACTCGACCACCATTGCGGTGACTGACGAGACTGCAGAATGTTTTTGTCCAAGACATACAAAACAGAACACTGGTATAATTGAATGTAAAAAAGAGAAAAAAAAATGTAATTCTCTCAACCAAAAACATTCAAATCCTTACAGAAAACGTTTTCTCCTTAAATTATTTATGTACAGCATCAAATGCGGGAAATAATTGACAAAAACGCAGAAGAAAAAAGTGTGCAAGACGCGAGAGTAGTTTATTATTTTTTGCATTAAGCAGGTGAGAATCTTTCAAGGAAGAGAATAAAACGTAATTGCGGAGATAAGCGCTTCTACGAGATGATGACGCGTCAAAGAAACTGATCTCGCTCGTGAAGGCACTTGTAATTTAATTGAACTGACATGTCTCGACACTTTTTGAACGATCTATAATGCATAAATATTGCAAAAAATATTCTAAATTCTCGATCATTGTATAAAATAACAGTTTGAATAACTACCTCCGCGTGTAATCGCCACGCTTACATGTTTTTAAATTGATAACGGGAGTCCATTTAGGTTATAAGAATGAAAAAGCCAGGTAAACGGAGTGATAAAATTTTTTCTATTACAGTATAACCTCCCTTATTGGACACTTCCCGTTAGCGGACACCTCCCGTTAAAAGGACATTTTTCAAATCCCCGGAACCCTGGGATAGGGCTTCAATACAGGGTGAGCAAAACGTCCGTAGAATCTTTAAAAATGAATAAAAACCGGAAAAATTACCGAAATAAAACACGGTTTGCAGGGTTAGCATCGCTATGTTACGGGTTTTTTTAAGACAGGAAAAACTCAAAACACACACATATAGCCGATAGGTGATGCTGGTACGAGCGACTTCGGTGGAAATATGCAAATGAGACGGTTATAAGAACTTGCGCTAACAATCCGCAACCACTTCACCGTTGTAAACCGTGTATGTGGACCTGCTGCACTATGCCGTTGCTGGATTTGTGACTCGCCTGCAATGTGTTATCCCCTGTGGTGGTGGTCATGTGGAACACATAATGCTGTAATAAACGATTTGGAGGCATTCTGCTCGTTATTTGCGTATCTTTTCTTTGAATTGAGTACGTCAGCGGCACCTATCGACTGTTTTTGAGTTATTTTTTTCCCTGTCTTAAAAAAATTCCCGTGACCAAGCGATGCTAACGCCGTTTTTTTTTTTTTTTTTTTTTTTTTTGGTTTTTATGAATTTTTAAAGTTTCTACGGACTTTTTTCCCACCCTGAATTTTATAATCCGTCAATTATTTACTTGATTCTTAACTATGGTCCAGGATGTGATTTCAAATGGTAATGTTGGTTTTGTTTGCATGTTGATACGTGTGAAGAAAACCAACATAACTGATAATGCTTCTGGTGCACCCTAGTTCCGCCCCTAAGGGCATCCAGTAGATTCAATGCCACCAACATAACTGATAATGTTGTTATAAACGTATATTTCTTCTTCACACTTATTTTAATGTACGGATAAAAATAATTGATGGGTTTAATGAAGAGAAGGAAAAAGTTATAAATTTTTCCATATTTATCACCACTTCGGGAATTATGCATAATCAGCGGTAAAAGTGATAAATGTAGTGAAATTTAATCAAACTTTCTTTATCGGGACGACTGATGATTATGTATAGCAACCGGTGCATCACTTATACACAAAGTAACATATAGAAACCAATTGCAACCGAAGACAAATGTCGTATAAATGTGAAAGTCGTATTGAACGAGGTTCCATTGTGTATCGTACATCCCCGAAAACAGACATTCACCACTAGTGGAAGAAAGTATTGGTCTCATGGGTATCCGTTATCGAGAGGTTCTACTGTACAGTAGGACCCACAGCTCTCGCCCACATACACCAGTTAAAAGTTCAAATGGCGTGTATTTCGTACTTCGACTAGTCGTACTGTTCAAGACCCTCTGCAACTTATCAACGTGCTTGAACCACTTTGTTGCATCGTCCAGAGTCAACTTTGTTAGGACTGGTATTAGAGTACGGTGGATTCCTTTCGACCTGTCCGTTCCCACGAGGAACACCTGTGGCAATCTGCAAATGCGTGATGCCCTCTTTAGCACAATAATCACTGAAAGCTTTCGAAGCGAATGAGCCTCTGTCAGTTATAATCCGGTACGGACTCCCAAAAGTCTTCTGCTGAAGTTTCAACTTCTCTAAGGCGTCCTCTGCTGACGTAGACTTAACCGGATACAACCATGTGAATTTCGTGTACGCATCACCAACAGTTAGTATATGCTGGTAATTCTTATTCGTTGAAGGTAAGGGAGCTATGAAATCAACGTTCCTAATGGTACATCTGCTTTAGGGATTGGGTTCAAAAACCCTTCCTTTTTCTCACATTTTTTGTTTGCCAATATGCATGGAACACAACTGAGAATAACTCTTTCTGTCAGCTTGCTCAAGTTAGGAATATGGAACTCTTGCTGGACAACCTCTTCCGTCTTAGATGTGGAAAAGTGACCCTTTTCATGAGCTAATTTTATCAGCTCCATCTGCATGTTTTTTGGAACCACAATGAGTTCACGACCATTCATAAACTTGTAGAGAATGTCGTTCCTTACAAAGTATTCTTCAGATTCACTGTCAGTATGCAGTGTTCTAAGGGCACAAATCTGTTCATCTTCTAATTGGGCATTCTTCAGTTTCGCCGTCAAGGTGTCATTCCCAACTATCATGACTGGGTGTCTACTTAAGGCGTCGACATGCTGCATCCTCTGACCGGGCGTATGAGTGATTTCATAGTCAAATTCTTCCAGAAGAAGAGTCCATCTAGCGATTCTTGTAACAAGATCTTTCTTGTCCATGGTCTTCTGAAATGCTGAACAGTCCGTGACAATTTTGAATCTAGTACCCAACAGATATACTCGGAACTTCTTCAAGGCTTCGATAATTGCTGGTACTTCTAAATCATAGCTGCTGTACTTCTCCTCAGCGGGACTTGTTTTTTTCGACATGTAGTAAACTGGATGTAAGCTTCCGTCATCAGCTTCTTGTAGTAATACTGCACCGTAACCATGTTTGCTGGCATCTGTATGCAACTCTATTCTCCGCCCTTGTTGAAAAATACTTAGCACTGGACTTTCGGTTAGTAACGTTTTGAGCTTCTCGAATGCTTCTTCTTGTTCGGGACCAAAATCAAATGTATGGTCTTTCCTCAACAAATCACTTAATGGTTTGGCGATCTTGGCGTATCCTGGGATAAACTTTCTGAAATATTCAGCAAGTCCTAAAAAACTCTGTGTTTGCTTCATGCTCGTTGGGACAGGAAATTTTTTCAATGCTAGTGTCTTTTCCGGAGACAGGCGTATCGATCCATTTTTTACGATATGGCCAAGGAACTCTACCTGTCGTTTGAAAAATTGACATTTTTTCAATTTGATCTCGAGGCCATATTTTGACGCCACTCTTAAAACAGTTTCTAACTTATCCAAGCCATCCCTTTCATCAGCCGAGGGAATGATCAAGTCATCCATATAAATAACAACAACACCTTTGTTCATGAGGTCCCTGAAAATGCTGAAAGACACTTCGGCTGGTGCATAACCCGAATGGGACCTTATTAAACTCAAACTGACCGTCGGGGACCACGAAGGAAGCGTACTTTCTGCAGTCTTCATCAGCATCTACGTGGAAAAACACTTTTTTTAATTTTGCAATTTTGCACCCTGCAACTTATCTAAAACATCTTCTATCAACGGCAGAGGAAACCTGTCTTTGACGAGCTTCCTGTTCAATTTTCTGTAATCAACACACAACCTAGTTGTGTTGTCCTTTTTCTTCACCAATACCACTGGGCTGGCATAGTCAGAAGAACTTGGCCTGATAATTCCTTCTTCTAGCCATTCATGGGTTTGCTTGTCCACTGCTTGTCTCTCAGGAAATGATAGGCGTCGAGCTCTCTGATATACAGGTGTTTCATCATTGAGAATAATTCTCATAGAGACATTCGTTTTTTCAGTCTTTTCCGGCCTGTAAGACAAAACAGTCTTTCTTAGCTTCTCTCTCACTTCTCTATCACAAATGTGACCCAGTTCACGTTGATCTTTGTTGGGAATAGTACAAGATAACGTTTGTAATCCCTCTGGTCACCTCCAGATGGCGAAACTGATCCGTTGCATGACTTTTCGCTTGTGTCTTCTTTTCCCTAGTATGTATATGTTCCTTCGACGCCTACGTGTACGGATGTCTCGCTTGTGTATTACGTAAATAAAATCGTTTCTTCTACGCATTTGCTCTTCCAATGAAAAGCTATTTCGGCCCCGACATATTTTGGTGCACGAAATCCGCCGGAACGAATATTTTGGTGCCGAAACCCGCCGGAACGAATACTTTGATGAACGAAACCCGCCGGAACGAATACTTTGATGAACGAAACCCGTCAGATGAACATTTTGATCAACGAAACTCGTCTTAATATGGATCAGGAGAATTTAACGACGCTCCATCGGAAACGGAGCCCTCCCGTGGTTGTGTTGACGACTGGCCGACATTCTGGCAACAATTCACCTCTTTGATCGATGAGAATCCTCAACTGTCAACCATCGACAAACACGTTTTTCTACGGGGGTATCTACAAAACGAACCCAAGAAGCTCGTCGAGGGAATCGGCGTCACATCGGAAGCCTACGAGACGGTGAAGAAGATGCTGATCGACAGGTACGGCAACAAGGATACCATCATACACACCCACATCGATTTCTTCGACAGCCTACGCCCAGCGACAGCTTCATCGCCCGAGTTTCTCAACGACACCTACTTGGAAACTAATGCCCATATTCAAGCCTCCGATCACTCGGCGAAGATGTCGATAACTAGAGTCGTATTTTGATACCGAAGATTCTTCGCACATTTCCTATGGGCATTCGTCAACGGTGGACTATCCACTCTAAACGGCAAGATATCTCGGACATGGACATATCCAAGCTGATGCAGTTCCTCGGTGAAGAAATCGACGGGGTCCGATTTTCAAGCAAAGTGCAAGGTGAGTTTCCTTTGCCACCTTCGAATTTCCGCCCGACTACGGAAGCATTTCATGTTCGCACTCGACGTAACGAGAAAAATCCGTCACCGTTTTGCCCATTTTGTGAATCGTATGATCGATCATTGGCCCCAAAATTGTTCGGTGATAACTGATGTTCAATTACGACTCCAGAAGCTAAAAGAAAGCGTTGTTTTCTGTGTACTAACCATTCGCATAACGCTAAAACTCGCCCACGCCGTGCTAGAGCTATCTGTTCTAACTGTAAAAGGAAACATCGCGTATCCATTTGTCCTTCACTTCATGCCTCTACTGCTGTTGGTAAAATTGATGTATCGCCCCGTTTTACGTATTTGCAAACCGCACGTATTTGGGTGTCCGGTCCCAACGGAATTTGCAAATTGTCTCGATGCGTATTAGACGCCGGAAGTCAAACCTCTTTCATTCACAGCAGTTTAGTGAATGCACTGCAATTGCATGTGCTGCAATCGGCCAACTTGTCTATCAGTGCATTCGATGCTGTGCCAAAACAATCGATGTATCGACGTCAAGTGCAATTTTTCTTTTTCTTCCTACGCCTCACATCCTACAGCTCCGGTAGCCATTGGTACATTTGCTACATCACGCAGAATTCAGCTTGCGGACCCTCACTCGTCTGACGACATCCCGATTCAAATTCTCATCGGTAGCGATTATTACTGGAAAATAGTGAAAACTGATTCGCCGGTCAAATTGTCAGACACTTTCGTTCTTGTTCCGTCTCATCTCGGACATATCTTGAGCGGTACCCTTGTTCTTGTCCAACACACTCCTGCTTCGAACAACACTACTGCTCATTGCATGGCTACTACTTGTGCTGAAGAAATAAATGACTCGTTCAAACGCTTCTGGGAACTCGAGGCCATGGGAATCGCCGATGTAAACGAAAAATCACTCTCGACTTGTGAAGCAAAAATATTGCAGGATTTTCACGAATCTTCCTCCGTTGCTCTTCATCTTTCCTCCGCTGCTCTTCCATTGCGTCTCTCCTCCGCTGCTCTTCCTTTCTATCACCTATGATAGTTTTTAGCAACTCTTTGCAAAACTCCTCGTCATATTCTTCGCTTTTCAGAATGGCGTTCTTTAAATCTATGATTTTGAAATTAGGGGGGCGTGTCCAACCCTAATTCACTCGCGAGCACCTTCAAGTCCTCTTTGATGCCCTGTGCCAAATAATCCATGGCTACCTCGTGTAAAAGGACGTAAAATGACACTGCAATGTACTTTCGGCCAGAAACACTTTTTTTTTTACGGGCACGAAACACTTATCGCAATCCACATTTATCACGACGCGCACTTTTCGAGTCTTGGCGACCCACGGCGAAGACGAAACCGATCGCGAAATCTCAAGCACAGCCTTGTGAAGACGAAACTGATCGCGAAATCTTCAAGTCTCGCGAACATGAAACCAATCGCGAAATCTTCAGCACAGCCTCGCGAACATGAAACCAATCGCGAAATCTTCAGCACAGCCTCGCGAACATGAAACCAATCGCGAAATCCTGAGTCGGGCCGACTCCCACGAAGACGAAGCCTTCCTGCAATCGTCGAACCTCCGAGTCTGGGTGGCTTACTTGAATCAGCACGCTCCGCAAACGAAACTTGAATCAAGACGATTCGCCATCACATCAAAATGCAACGAATTCAAATTGAGTCGGCTCCAACAAAGACGAAACCTTCTTGCGATCGTCGAACCTCCGAGCCTGGATGGCTTACTTGAATATAAAACTCGAATCAAGACGATTCGCCCTTACATCCAAATCCGATGAATTCACATCGATCCCGGACGAGCCCCCAATTTCTCTGTGGGCTATTCACAGAGAAAAACACACAGCCTCCATTTTTGAAACATTTATTACGCGCACAAAACATACAAAACGATCACACACAGACACAAAAAAAACGCGGCCTTTCCCGCTGACTTTTCCCGGCAAACTCACTATTGCCACCACTAATCTTTACAATATTACTCATTCACTTGCGTGCCGGAGCGCCATCTACCGACAACAAAGAAACTGAAAATAAAAATCCTACATATATATATATATATATATATATATAAATTGAAGAAAATAATAAAAGAAGAAAAGGAAAATAGTATGAGAAGTAAAAGAAAGGAAAAAAAGAAAAAGGCGTAATCATGAAAATACTTAAAAATATAATAAAAATACGTAAAAGAAGAAACGAAAGAAAATATACACATATAATACAAACAACACGAAAGAAAGAAAACAGAAGCCTCAGTTCTTAATGCTCTTCGAAGGGCACACAGAGTCTCTTTTGAGTACACCAATTTGGATGGTATTGGTGGCCATTGGATTGATAGCTTCCGTATAGATCACGTTCAAATACAGTTCTCTGAATTGTCACCTTTGAACACTCAAAGATCAGATGTTCGGGATCCTCCTTTCCCTTTCCGCATCTGCATACGTCACTCTCTGCTAAGTTAAATCTAAGTTAAAGATTTGAAATTTCCGTGTCCAGTTAAAAACTGGGTGAAAAGGAAATCCGGAAAAAAGTAAGATTGCTTTAACCGATTATGCACTTCAAGATTTGGACTTTAGCGTCGAATAATTGAAGTTTTGCGTCGAATAAATGAAGTATTATAATATTATAGAAACCAATTGCGATCGAAGCCGCATGGGCGGAGTTACGGAGGGGGCATTGCCCATAACCTGGCGTCAATGGTAGAGTCTACAAATCTGATGTATATGATATATGAATGGCATCTCATCATCATCCTTTCAGCTTTAATTATCGTGCCCCAAGTCTTTCATGTTTATGTCCGCTTATGTGAAGACGGTCGTCGTATAAATATGATAGTCGTGTAACTGAGCGCTTTGTAAACGAGGTTTCACTGCTCTTTACACCTCTCATCAACTTCGGTCACGTCGCTATACGGCAGTTTACTACCGATCGGGTTGGTTGGGAAATCTTTCTCTCAGTAGCAGGTGTCGCACAACCTTGACAGTCCGCGGGACAGATGTGCAGTCATTCTGCCTCTCGAGGGAAAAATATTTGTGTATATGGGTATATGGGGGGGGGGGTGTTCATATGACCTGCAATTTTGAGGGACGTTCCAGTAATTTTCATGTTCAGCATACGTTCTAGTAAAATATCCCTTTTTTTCCCTTCTTATTTTCAAGGAGACTTACTGGAATTTTTAAAATCAAGAATTAAGATTGATTTCATGATTTATAAATTAATGAATTTGACATTTTTTATTCTGGCCGAAATTGGCATCTCTCCTCGCCTTTGACAATTTTTTGGCTTATTGGCCACTTGCTTCTGAAAAATATTTCTCGGCTGAAATTGGTGATTTTACTTTTTGCTCGGACAAATTTTTCTTCGGTTGTAATCGGTGACTTTACTTGCATTTAACATTTTTTTGGCGAAAATAGTCAACTTTAATTGCATTTGAAAATGTTTTGCTTTAATTGGTGATATCCAGTACGACTCCTGCTTTCCGTAGTTTTATGAAGGAGATACGGTCAGCCTAGGCGTTTATCATGCTTTATTGATACTTTTCTACCGGAACAATATTCGCTGGCCGGTGGTTGAGGACCCCTGCTCTAGAGCACAAGGTGCACAAAATTCAACCATGTTGTCGAAAAAAATACATACATACCGTCAATATCTTTATATGCCTCAGGCAATAAATTTTTCCAGCCCTGATCCTAACCTCCTGAATCCAAAATACGAACAATGCCAATGAGCATTACACATGGTCGGAGGCACGTGATAACAAGGCATCAATGGCCTTACCATCAGTGATTTTAAACCCTCATTACCTGAAACAACCATTTCATAAATATGTTGTAAACAATAACTGAAGACATAACAAGACCCTTTCTCTCCTCTGTACTCTCTCTCTCTCTCTCTTCTCATCCAATGATCTCTTTCATCATAACGATCCCCAGCACGAGAACGAGCCAACCTTAATAATTAGCCATTCACGGTTAATTCAGTTTTTACTTTCATTACCATCACCGAGACTACAACAAAAGTTAATCTATGTCTTATTTAACATTAGAGGCCCAAGCAACGAAAAGCACTGGGAAAAGCAAATGAATTTCTCCATTAAAACGAACGTACACGCTTATTCTCGGGGCGATGTTAATATTTTTCTAGATAAGGACACTTAATTCTTATATTTCATCGGAATTCGGTCCACTTTAGGAGCCTCCTCATCCTCTTCTCATCCACACGGCCAAGGCAAGAGAGGATGTTCCTTATTAACAATAATTTTCACTAAGGCGTCTGTTGCCTTAATGGCTGTGTATGTGAGAGAGAGAGAGAGACACGGTTGCTTTTGCAGCACCCGCACACGTCCCTCGACCCAAAACTCCACGTCGATGAATCTTAACTAGTCTCGACGAGTGTCGTCCCACAATCTACCTTTTCCTACAGTTTTCCAACTCTCTCACGTTCACGGAAACAATCTTCTCCCCAACCAGCCATCTACTCCATCGACCCGCCATGTACCACTCTCTCTCTCTCTCTCTCTGTGTGTCTCTCCTCGTCGAAAATTGCCTTTTGGCAGTTAGCCTTGATATGCAGGCAATTTGTTGCGGAAAATTTGACGTGAGGCAATTTGACTCGGCCCATTAGACGCGGACGCGAGCAGCAAACTATGATTCGTGCATTTGGTTGGTATCGAAGGGTTGGAGCCTCTCTCTCTTTCTGGAGGAGCCTAGGGTGTTGTATGTATAGGGATAAAGAACAACGATGTTAAAAGAGGTGGTGGTGGAAAAAGATGTGTATTCCCTCCCCGACCATCGAAATAACCTCGTTGGAGACATTACAATTATCTACACGGGGGGGGGGGGAAGGGCAATCATTTTAAGATTCGATGGAGCTTGTAAAATTTCTGACTTTTACAAAGCCCTTACTTTGGGTTGCTGCTGTAGGGTAGGGTGTGCGCCAATGCACTTGACTGTTACCTTCGCTTTAACTAACCTCTCCAAAAGAGAAAGTGACAATGTGAAAGTTATAATGATTATCACTTTTGAATACATTAGTGGCAAGAAACATTGTGATAAAGAATCGATTATAATTTTGAGTGATGTCGCGGATATGTAATGGGAGAGAAAGAGTGTGTGTTTCTCCGACTGATAAGGTACGGTTCCGATGATTTTGATGTTCTAGGCTCTCCGGTGGCTGATTTAGAAGACGATGCTGAAGGAATTATGGGATACTAGATTAAATGTTGGAATGAGATCTTGTGTGGAAAAATTGTGTACTTTTTTTTTTACATATGTTAATATGATGCTAGGATAGAGAAAAAAATGCCTCTCGCATTGATTTCTTATGTTTTCTAGTTATCCATTAAGTACAGTAATAGTGTCCGACGCATGATACTTTGAGTTGCACGATTTCAGAATGATACGGTTTCCTACGGAAAAGGCGTGTGTTGTTGCACTTTCTCGGTCGGTGGTGTATTTTGGTTGACCCTGGGCCACACTTACCAGACGCTGGGCTTGATCTTTGGTAGTTTCACCACCGGTCATTTTCCGCACACGAGAACAAATTAGACCGGGACTTGAAATACATTGCCGATTCCGAACGGCAGGATTCTTTTCCTTACCGAGTGGGTGGTGCGCTGACCCTTCGGTGTTGGACTCTCTGCAGCAGCAATTTTCTTTTCCGTGGTAATGTTGCTACCATTTCTGTGGTACCTCCGCACCATGAAAGTTTCTGACTAGCACGAATGAAGGATTTCGACACCTCTAAACATCTTGTAGTTTAGAAGAGTATCTTATCGCCCACGCTGTTCTTGGTGAAAATAACCCGGGGTCACCTTTGCTATAAGATTATACTTTACAGTGCTCGATATAATTTTCCTATATCATTAAAATTCTCTGGAAATTTTTCACAATAGGAGCGTAGCCACTTTGTCTTATAATCATAAATATGCGCAGGGTGCATAGCTAAAAGCTCGCACCACAAATTACTGGCGAACCGTCGATCCTAGAGGCATACTTCCAATTAGAAAAAGTGCCGAAATAACATGTAGAACTCAGATGCATCATTTATATTCCCAGGAGCTGTATATAATTATCAAATTAAAAAAATAAACTGTTTATACCATCACCCTGCATTCAATAAACCTATTACAAAGTTGTTGCCCTGTCTCTCCTGAATCGAACGAAGACAAATTCCACGTTTCCGAGTGTGTAATATTCACCGAGACATTCGAATTCGAAAAATTGGAGAAAAATTGGGAAAAAGCAGCAAAACCTAACGGGCAATGTTCCTTTCCCAACTTTTCCCTGATTTTTGAATTGAAAATATTTTTGTTGGTTTTTTTTTATTAGAAGAGACAAAAAGGACAAGAACTTTCTAATTGGGTTTTTGAGTACAGGGTGTCTGAAAAGAAGTTATTTTTTTATTTTAATAATTTGTACGACCCATTGCAACATGAATGACGTATCTGAGGTCCACACGTTATTTTGGTACGTTTTCTAAATGGAAATATACTCCTAGGATCAACGGTTCACTAGAAATTTGCGGTGCAAGTTGTTCGCTATGCACTTTGTGCATGTCTTGACTCCTATTTCCGCGAGTAAAGGGCTCGGTGAGGTCGCTCGTGTCGCAAATCCCTAAAGGTGGCTATGTCTTAGACGTAGAAGTATCCCGTATATTTATTAAGTAGGTAAAGTGCCGCCATAATATCTGCGAGGAAATTAAAAACAATTTATATAAAATTGATTTAGAAAGATTGAGAGCGTTTCATGTCACTAGTGAAAGCTTTATTTTATTGTACCAACATTCAAAAAATCTCAAACATGTAAACAGATATAAGGAGATTATAATCTACATAAATTATCTGTTACTGAAAACGTGATAAATAAGTTATTATGCATAATCGGCAATTCTCCCGGTAAACAGCAGTTATATTGGGGACTGGTTGTATACGCACATCTTAAACGTAAAGGTAGATCAAAGGATTTGTTGAATAAGAAATCATTATATCGGGGTGTGATAGTAAAATTTATTAAATGAGAGTGCGTTATGTCGGAACACGATTTGAGAATTCGTCAATTTCGGGGATGTTCGGAAAAAATCATCAAATTAGAGCTCATTAAATCTCTGGCTTGCAAGTGCAATCATCTAAATGTCAAATCTTATCACGGCAATTGTATTATTTTTAATAACGTGGTCCTCAAGAATTCCCAAGAGATCTTCAAGATCTGTCCAGGACCTAAGATTTGTCAGTGTTAGTAGAAATCTACGCCCGAACCCAGACCTGCACAGTCAGATTCTAGCTCCCTAACCACGAGACTGCCAGGCGATAACCAGTACGAAATGGCAATTACGCATAATTACCGGCCGTATGAGATAAATTTAGCGGCATTTATAATGTTTACGATTTCACATGGGTATTATGCATAATCACCGATAAAAATGTGCGTGATGATTTTTTTTAGTATTTATTAAATTTACAACGAGGATTGGGTATTATGCATTATCACCGGTAAAATTTAAAAAAAATTATTTAAAGAAATTAATCAAACTTACAAAATGATCGGCGATGTTATGTTTAACAACACGATTTATCACATTTACCGAACCATTTATTTATTTTATTCGTTAAAAAATACAAACTACAGCCTAAAGCCCAGTTACAGTTTGCAAATAGAAAAACCAGATAAAATAGAAACGTGTGTATAAAATAAAAGTAAGGTGAAATATCAATATCAAAGTGAAGACTTGTTTACGAAAAACCTGGTAAGGACCCCGAGACGGTGAATTTCAAGTGAATTATAATTGAACGATGAACGAAGTATTTCGCTTTATATATAAGTAATAATTATATGACTGATGTTTCTCAAAATGCACATAGCGTAAAAACCTGTTTTGAGCACGTTCAATTTCAAATAAGCAACACGGATTCCAAATGATGCTACAGTATATTGCAAAACAGATCGTGAATGGGAATTGAAAAGCAACATTATGGTTTCAATATTCTGAAAGAAAAAAAATAACTACAGTCGAATCCCATTTTAACAACTAATACCGTTATAGCGAAAATCTCATTTTAACGAACACTTTTCTAATCCCCCAGATACGTTTACATAGGAACAATGCAAATACCTGTAATTCAGTTGTAAAGAAATGATTTATCCGGTCTCTTGGAGTTCGTTAAAACGTGATTCGACTGTATTACGAATTATAAAACCAAGACTTCTGGACGCTTTAGACGCAACATAATAAATATGTTGGTTAATCGGAAAAAGAACTGTGAAATATCATACCTAAATTTTTTCGCACAATCAACTCTTCGAAGTAATTTACCATCAATACTCTGATCATATACAAGTATGTGCAACCTACTATAGAGAATAAATTTACACTTATCAATGATCCTACAACTTATTATTTTCGCACCACAAATTTTGTTAATAAATAATAATAGATTCCAAGTTTTATAATAGATTCTTGTAATTTAGCCACGTCATCGAGATTATTAATAACATGAAGAATTTTTACATCGTCTGCAAACATTAAGCATACAGTATCAATACACAATCGGGTGAATCATTTATGAATAAAATAAAAAGTAAAAGACCCAAAATTGACTCCTGGGGAACACCAAAATAACACGCATAACAAATACAGGACCACAACACGCAAAATGCCTAACGAGGTGGCTGAGAAAAAGATGCCCACAACAATATGGATGTCATACACTTCAAAAACACAGCAACCCAATTAAAAATGCAATTACAAACAATATATATTACATTGTAAAATACTATGCGATGCCTGTAAAGAATACTTATGGTTGTCTTATACCAAGTATGGATAGAGTTTCTTGATTTACTCCAACATATTTATTGTATTTCTTTTTAAACGTGTCAATTGTGTTAGAATTTACAACTCCCTGGTGTTAAGCTATTCCATCTATTGACAACCCTGTCAGAGAAAAATTCCCTGCGACACCATAACCTAGAATTGCCCCTTGCCAAAATCGATACTGGTGTCCCCTTGTAAAAGCAGTCGATTGACGGTGTAATAACAATAATTCATGGTTCATCCTATCCATTCCATTGAAAATTTTGAACACTTCGATCATATCTCCTCGACACCTGCGTTCATCCAATGTAAGCATATTCAAAAAATGAAGTCTCTCTTCATAACTCAAGCCCTGTGTGCCAATAAGGACACGCGTAGCTCTTCCCTGCACCCCTTCAACCAAGTCTATGCCCGTCTGTGTCGGTATGGTCTCCAAAACCTTACAGCATACTCCAGTCCAGAACGAACTAAGTCTCGAAAAAGCGGAAGAATTACTTTAGGAGAGCGCGAAGAGACCTTTTTGAAAATGAGACCAAGCATTCTATTCGATTTTTTGACCACCGCTGAACAATGTTCAGAAAACCCAAGCCGCTCGTCAATGAGAATTCCCAAATTGGTGCCCTAGTTGCATCCGGGATAGTGACCCCATTCAACTCCTAAGAGAACCGTGGGTCGTTCGAACCAAAATGAGCGGCCATGCACTTGTCAAAGCTAAACGTCATGCTCCATTCCTTTGCCCATGCTCCAATCCTGTTTAAGTTGGTGTGGAGCAACCCCCTACCGCTTTGATTCCCGAGAGGATTTACAACCATTAAAAAGTACTCTCTGAGGTCTTCCAGTAAAGTCTTCCACAAAAAAAATCTGAAGCATATATTGTATATTACGGATGACATACAGTGATATGCAACAGATTTATATATGAATTACGATTATTGATATTTACAGATTTATACACGGATTTATATATTATGGGCTGTTGAATAGTCTTAACGTGTTAACTAGGCGACCCTTCAATCGCTTTATTATGAGGAATTGAACGAATCAACTAGGAGTATAGGCATAAGATCCAATCCGCACCTTCTCGTAGTACAGTCTGTAAGTAGCTATGTCTAACACGTGGAGAACGGACGAAGATGGGCGTCCTCCAACCCGCACTGGCCAGCGTGGAGGATTACGGCCAAACACCCTATAAAAAATATATGAACTCTGTCCCCAGCCCTCAGTCCCCAGCAGCCTGAGTGTCCTTGGTTACTGCAGCGACCAGCAAGACATGAAGACAAAGGGTGCTAAGAATCTCTGGGTTGTACCAGGCTGTCATATAGGTGAACTATATCATAGATTTATACACTGAAGAGCCAAAAAAACTGGTTCACCTGCCTAATATCGTGTAGGGCCCCGCGAGCCCGCAGAAGTGCCGCAACACGACGTGGCATGGACTCGACTAATGTATGAAGTAGTGCTGGAGGTAATTGACACCATGAATCCTGCAGGGCTGTCCATAAATCCGTAGGAGTAAGAGGGGGTGGAGATATCTTCTGAACAACACGTTGCAAGGCATCCCAGATATGTTCAATAATGCTCATGTCTGGGGATTTAGGTGGCCAGCGGAAGTGTCTAAAGTCAGAAGAGTGTTCCTGGAGCCACTTTGTAGCAATTCTGGACGTGTGGGGTGTCGCATTGGCCTGCTGAAATTGTCCAAGTCCACCGGAATGCACAATGGACATGAATGGGTGAAGGTGATCAGACAGGATGCTTACGTACCTGTCACCTGTCAGAGTCGTATCTAGACATATCGGGGGTCCCATATGACGCCAACTGCACACGCCCCATACCATCACAGAGCCTCCACCAGCTTGAACAGTCCCCTGTTGACATGTAGGGTCCATGGATTCATGAGGTTGTTTCCATGCCCGTACACGTCCATCAGCACGAAGCAATTGGAACCGAGACTCGTCAGACCAGGCAACGTGTTTCCAGTCCTCAACAGTCCAATGTCGGTGTTGTCGGGCCCACGCGAGGCGTAAAGCTTTGTGTCGTGCAGTCATCAAGGGTACACGAGTGGGCCTTCGGCTCCGAAAGCCCATATCGATGATGTTTCGTTGAATGGTTCACACGCTTACATTTGTTGATGGTGCAGCATTGAAATCTGCAGCAATTTGCGGAAGGGTTGCACGTCTGTCACGTTTAATGATTCTCGTCAGTCCCGTTCTTGCATGATCTTTTTCCGGCCGCAGCAATGTCATAGATTTAATTTTTTACCGGATTCCCGATATTCACGGTACACTCGTGAAATGGTCGTACGTGAAAATCCAAATTTCATCGCTACCTCGGAGATGCTATATCCCATCTCTCGTGCGCCGACTATAACACCACGTTCAAACTCACTTAAATCTCGATAACCTGCCATTGTAGCAGCAGTAACCGATCTAACAACTATGCCAGACCCTTGTTGTGTTATATAGGCGTTGCCGACCGCAGCGCCGTATTCTGATTGGTTCAATATCTCTTTATTTGCATACGCATGCCTGTACCAGTTATTTTGGCTCTTCAGTTTATTGTTTCCAGTTGTTATGGGCCTCTTTTTCCTCAGCCACCTCGTTGGGCATTTTGCCAGCTTTGGCCTTGTGTATTTGTATATAACAGTAGCATATTCTTCAATGAAGGATAAATGAAATTGAATGTCTAGAGAGAGAAACGAAATTGGAAAATATGGAATGAAAATCTACACGTTTTCTTAACAAAATTGATTTCTTCGGCACCTGTCGCCGTCCATAACTGAACCGAAAACCTAGTTTCTATGGAAAGGCCATCAGCGAAGTGCATGGGTGGGGTTTCAGCCCCGAAAAGAAATAGAAAAAAAAAACACAGTAAATTGGTGCCACACGCACGCGTATTAAGACATAAAAACCGAATTCCTCGAGGAATTGCCATCGTGGAGTTTTCACGTAAATTAGTTTGCCATCAACGCTCGTGACGTGAACACGATGATGATGATGTGTTTTGCCCAGCCTCGGTGGTGATTTCATTTATTCGTCTCATTTTGTGGAAAGGGGTCGACGCGCTTTCGAACGTTTGTGCGCCTTTTGTCCTGCATTATACAAAAATTGCTTTTACTTTCATGCTGTTGATTATTTTTCGAGAAGAGGTGTGTGTGATCAACAGGTTCCAATGCAATCGTTTTTCGCCACTAGGGAATAAAATCCTATGATTTTAACTCCGTAGATTTTTTAAGTACATACAATCGCGGATCCAGTGCGATGCGACGGGAGGGGCGACTTGTGTGAGTTCGTTTGACCATCCCGTATTTTACGGGGTAGACAATTTTTACGATATTATTCGGCTGTTGAGAGGACGCGTTTCTGTCGCTCTCCCACTCCCGACGAAAGGCAGACATCTTCAGCTTCGAATGTAGCATAGGCTAGGAATATTCAAAATGGGGTGGAATTCGACATTTTCAGCTGCTGATAGAGCCGAGGCAAGCACCTTGAGCAGCAAATGAGCTGAAGCAGGTATCTTCAGTTGCGAATGAAGCCGAAGTAGACATCTTTAGCTTTGAATTGAAGCGAAGGTAGACATCCTCAGCTGCGAATGAGGCGAATATAGGCATCTTTAGCTGCGATTGCAGTTGAAGCAGGCATCATCAGCTGCGAATGAAGTCGAGGTAGATATCTTTAGCTGAAAATGAAAGTCGAGGTAGGCAGCTTTTGCTTCGAATGGAGCGAAGGTAGGCATCTTCAGCGGCGATTAGAGTGGGGGCATGTGGATCGACCGCGCGGGGCAATGAATGCATCGAAGAAGCATATGCATTATGCATAACTCGTATTTCATGCAACAAACATATTATTTTTACGTGATAGAGCTTATTTTCAAAATTTTAAGGGGGTTGGTGCACGCAAATTTTCCAAAAAACACATTTTGGAATTTTAAAATTTCGCAATACTATGAAATTTTCTGCGTCTAACTGTGTTCAAGTTTTTGCTCTACCCCTCTATCAGAAATATTTTTCAAAATATTTTAATGCAAACTGTGCTGGTACTCATTTTTGATGCACTGATGTTTTCCACTAAAATTCTGTTTTCCCAAAACTAATTTTTAAGCAAAATTTTTTGGGGAACACCACTCATTGAAATGTCTTGAAACTTTGTCTGTCTCTCAACACTATGGTATTACATACTTTAGCACGAGGATTTTCTATTAAAATTATTTTAACAAATTTTTATGCCACAAAATATGGGTAAATTTTGGTGACTCTGGAAAAGTAGCATGTTGTTGTTGAAGTTAAGAATTCGGGGAAAAATAACCAATAATTGAAGGTAATATTGAAGGCAATAATTGAATAACTGTCCCTTAAAGGAAGGATATTTTTATCACAGAAAAGCATGGGATCGTACACCAACCCCCCTTCCTTAAGGCATATTTTATGATTTTCGATAGAAAGTAAATTTTTTCCTGGCTATTCCAATCCCGCTTCAAAGTGGTTTCTACGGTTCCTGCCTCTGGCGAAAGCTCCTAGGAATTTTATGCACTAAAAATGGAACGTCGTTGCTAATTGGTAAAGAAATCCTGAAACTCGGGTTTTTCAACCAACCAGCAATGGCATTGAATTAGCTAGAGCATAAAAATACTAGCCCTTCAGTGACACTGGTGTGTGGATTAATCATCGGAATGGTTGTCGGTGATGGTAACTCAAGGGAAAAATTGGCTGAAATTGGTGAATGGGGGGGATTTTTCAATGTTTGTGGGGAATTTTGAGAGTTTTATCAAATAAAAAGGTTTTTTTTCTTTCAATTTTGTGCTTTTCGAAAGCTAAATACACTACTTGGTTAGGTATTTTACCTATAGATGGCAACACATATTCTGAATTCGTAGAAGAAAAACTTGCTCAAAAGGGAAATTTTAGCTCGATGAGATTAGTTGGCAAAACGAAGAATTTCTGTTCATACAATAAGTAATAGTTAAAAATAGTTTAGACAGCATCAACGCTTCTCATTATCATATTATTCTGCTAAAGCTAATGTTATTTGAGATAGGAATGAAAAAAAAAAAAATTAGGGAATATTTTTCGTTATAGGACATTTTTACAGTTTTTTTAAGAGCATAAAAATACATATTTTACAGAGCATTTTTTAGAAGTTTTTGTAGAATAAAAATCCTAGCCCCCTAATGATAACTACTCACATAACATCTGTACGGCAAGCATCAGATGCAGTTTACTGTCTGGCGTCTTCAATATACGAAACTGAATAAAGTCAGTTCGCGTTTTATTATCTTCAGTGATTGCCAAGAATATCAAAGGATTTCCACGACTCGCATTACATCAAAGTTTACCGTAAATGAAAGACGCGTATTTTCACGTCTCCCGTTGAATTCTCTAAGGACAACGTTTTCTCTCTCATCCCTTTCCTAAACAATTTCCCTGTGATACGCGTATCCGACGCGTTCATCAAAATATGAGTCGAAGACTTGAAATAATCATACGCAATGCGGAACGATGGCACTCAATTACGATCAACAGACACATTGATATTTTTATTTCCTAGTTTCATGAAACAATTCGTCTGAAAATCCTGGCCGTAATTAAGGGTTTGAACCGTTATCAAAGAACATTGTTTATCTCAGCTACTAAAGCTTGCAGTAAAAAAAAAACGCCTACGTATCTCAGAAGCATAGCTAAGTTCGTATCATTCTTCGTTGGGAAATCATTCGCCGCTTGGGAAATAAATCATTATCGATTTATGTCTGGGTTTTTTCTTTAAATTTCAGTTTTGATTCCGTTATAAGTCTGTGAGTTTTCATACAGGGTTTCTCAACTTCGAGCAGTGAATGCGAGCCGATCTCCTAGTTAAAAACACTGTTTCAGAGCTACAAGCACTTATACGATGGTTTTTTAACAAGTGGATGTTGCGAAGATATATTTCGAAAAGAGAAAAAATTCAACTTCCCCTGCGGGGAATCAAACCCATGTCCTTTCACTTTCCGGGTGAACGCCCTAGACCACAGAGGCACCGAATCTCTCAATCTTTCCTTGGAGCTCGTGTACACTGAAAGGGACCATACATGGACGGCCGGACCAGACTCAGGCCAAGCTCACAACTGCCACCAGATGGCGACTTATACAAGGATGACGTCACTCTCCGCTACCATACGAAGGTTTTTTTTTAACAACTGTTGCGAAGATATATTTCGGAGAGAGAGAAAATTCAATTGCCCCTGCGGGGAATCGAACCCACGTCCATTCAATTTCCGGGTGAACGCCTTAGACCACTAGGGCAAGTGCAATAGCCAGTTGTTAAAAAACCTTCGTATGGTAGCGGAGAGTGACATCATCCTTGTACAAGCACTTTTATACCTAGAACCGCGGTTTGGGTCATTTTGACCCAACATACTATTCTATAGGGAAAAGGAGGAATGTATACTTTTTTTGGAAGTGGTTACCCTTTTTAAAACGTATTTCTAAATGAAGATAAGAAAGAATAAAGTTTTTTCAAGGTCAAGGGCCAATTTATTGTCCGAGGAGATTATCTGTTTTGCAATGAAGGAACCGCAAGTACAGCTAAATATTTTTTTCCCTTTGTAAATTTGAATACCTGATATTCTGTCGGGACTCAAGAAAAAGAAGGAAACTAAAAACTTAACTCCAGAAAAAACATGTAGCTGAAATTTCTGTACGAAAACAATGTCACAGAAAAATAATAAAATTCTGGCTCGCGCCAAAAACGTTTTGAATGGAATTTTAAACGATGCAACGAATTAAAAAATTTGAGAACGAGGGCAGAAATGCGTCAACCGACACCTTCTTTCACTACACTGAAGTTTTCTCAAATGTTGAAAGCCAAAAAATACGAGCTCAGTAGGGAGGGTGAGACGAAATCGAAGAGCAATGTTATCTGACGCAATGAACATAGTGAAACTACAGTTGTATGAAACATCGCTACTGGAATACAATGATTTCATAACGAAAATTTATCAAAAAGATAAAATGTTTTTTTACTCAGCATGCTTCACCTGACAGTCAATATCGGCAGTGGAAGTCCCAAAATGCTTCCAGAAACTATTTCACACTACAATTTAACGCAGTTTGCCGAAGTTGTAGCCGATCAAATGACCAGAAAATATTCGGTGAAGTTTCCATCATTTGGGGTAGCGGGGGGGGGGGCTGTCCACGTTTTCTACAACATCCTAGATCTCACTATAAACTATGTTTATAAGTTTATAAGTTATAAGTTTATAGTGAGTAATAATATAATATTATACACCTATAAATATAGTTTATAGTGATTAATCTCACTATAAACTCACTTAACTATAACTCACTATACAGAGAGAACCCAGAACTATTCGAACGCAGTGTCTCTAAAATCTTATTGAAGAGCTACGTTCATCATAAGTGTTGCCCTTGCGCAAGAGGAAACATTCGTGGGCTCTTGAGCCATCAAAAAATAAATTAAACGAGTCTGATGTCGGGTAACATAAAAATTTGGAAACAGAACTGTTAATTTTCGCATGGGCTGTGCAACTTCGACATGCGGTGAATGTGCAAGAATAATGAAAAAAAAATTTCTCTAAACTGCTCATCATAAATTCCACTTATCAGTAAGAAATCAATACTTATTTGAATCATATTATAGATTTGTCGTACTTAATTTCACGTGCTTATTTTACATCTTTCCCATATTGTTGGATTACTGAAAAAGTTTTTGTAATGAATAGTGTGAATAATATATACTAAATCTTATTTTTAGTGAATTACATATTTTTTTAGCTAATTTTGAAGCAAATTTCATATTTATAAACACACAAATATAGCTTCCCGTTATAAATACCCAATTAAACAACATTGAAAGTAGGAAAAAACCCAGGAATCGAAAAGAAATTCCGGTTTTCGCTATGAAACACCGTTTCTTCAGGGTTTGGGTCAATTTGACTCAGTCCGTGGTTCTGGTGTTAATAAGCTTTGCTTGTAACGTCGGTGGAAAGCAATCACCTCTGATATAACGACAGATTTTTTAGTCACTTTTTTTTCCGTCTCAATGACGTTCTCTCAAGAAATTTCTCTGATGTCTTGCTCATAACATCCAAGGGTTATTTATAAGAAATATTCTGTTATTTCGTCGTCGTTGTTTGGGAACATACTTGTTGGGAATCGACGGTGTGTGCGGTACTGATTGTCCCGATTTCCCGTAATTATTCACGATCAAATATGTATTGGTCACCCTAATAATAAATAAATAAAAACTTCAAGCAAAGTATTTGATTGTTCTTTATTGTATTTGTCGTCAAAGAAAGTGTCCCGAAAACAAACGTCAACCTCAGCTGTATATAACGACAACATTTTCTTTAATATTATACACCGTTATAACGGAGTGCGACTATATGTTTTGTCTTTACCCATTTTTGACTGCTTCTCCAATTCATTACCAAATTGCACGATTTTTTTTATATATATCCCTTAACATACTAAGCTTTTTTATCAACGTTGTTTACTAAGCTGGGGTCCTTCAAGGACCCCAATTTTTTTTCTTTTATTAATCAATTTTTTTGCGGTATATTACTTAAATTAGGTTTTTTAGATTTCTGAAAGTATATTTCAGTGATACAAGCACTTTTAGAATTAAATATGTTATTTATTTCAACAGTACGTTGTAGACAGTAAAAAGTTAATATAAAACTAATTGTATATGTCATCGTAAAGAATTATGTAGTGCTGCAGCCCTTAGCACAGGTCACAGTTGTGCAGGTCTTTCTGTGAATATTGATGAAAGAAGGTCTCTACATTTTGCAGTTTCCATCATTACAGGAATATCTGGCTTTTTTACTCTCAATGTTCCTGTCATAGTACGTTCTTCTGCAGCAAAAATTCTGCAGTTTGCACAGACGTGAAAAAATTGTCAGTAGTCACACCTCTTCCAGATCCAAAGAATGGTTTCGTCAAGTCACGTACTACGCGGTGTGCTAAGTTTTTTTCTGGCAGGTTTCCTGGAAGCTTTCCAGTGTAGACTTGCATATTGTATAAATGTGACGTCTTCACGTCCGCAGCTGCCCAGACTTTGATCCCATATTTTGCTGGTTTAGATTTCATGTACTGCCTAATTGGGCATCTGCCACGAAATGCAACTAGTTGTTCATCTATTGTAATATCTTCAAATGGTTCGAAAAGCTTCTTGCAGTTTTCTACAAATGAATCCCAAACATCACGAATAGCTGCAAGTTTATCATTTGCCTTTCGTTGGTCACGTGTCGATTTATCGTCAAACCTGATAAACTGAAGGATGTGCACAAATCTGTCCCGTGGCATAGCAGCAGTAAAAACTGCACGACGAATTTTTTCATCTGTTGTCCACATTTCAGAAATGCTTTCTTTTCGGCACCGAAGAGCACCAGCAATCAGTAACACACCAAAAAACGCTCTTATTTCCACAGGATCTACATCTAACCAAATTCTCATTCTGTTCAGAGAAGCATTCACGTTGAAGTTATGAACAACACGTGACGCTTCAGCATTAGTGAAGGTGCATATAGTATCTACAATTTGGTCATCAAGGAACATGTTGAACACTTCGGACATGTTAGTTGCAAAATTAGTTGCTCTCGTTGGACCAGGACGCCTTCTGACAATGTTATGTTTGCGACGACGAGTCACGGAAGGGACTGAACTTGTCCACTTTCTTCCTGATTTTGCAACTAATTCATCTCCATTAGAATCAGCATCCGAATTGTCGCTAGCAATGTCACTTTCTTCAGAATTCACTTCAACGTTGTCTTCAGATTCTGATTCATCTTCTTGTGGAATGAATTCTTCATCAGAGTCGCTCAAAATGTCTTCCGGGCCACTGAGGTCACACTCTTCTAGCAAGTGAACAATATCATCATCGGAAAGTTGTCGGCGAGACATTTTTCAAAATTTCCAATCAGCTTGTTTACGTTCAGTCGGCGTGTAGGGTAACAGTACACAAAATAACCATCCTGGTCGGCTTTGACTTTAGAAAACAAACACGTTGCCACTCAAACCAAATGCAATAATAATATGACATGAATGTCGCTCTCCACTTGTTAATACAAGATATACAGAGGACTGGATGTTGTGAAGATATTTATTACTTGAGATGTTAATTTTTTAAGGAAGGAAAAAACTCATCACTGCCTCTACCGGGAGTCGAACCCGGGTCCCTCGATTGCCGGACGAGTGCTCTGACCACTAAGCTACAGAGGAGATAGAGATTTTCCTTCGCTAGAGCGTATATATGCCGAACGGAACTGTGCAATGGACGGTGAAACCGATCAGCTAATAGCTCATGGACGACGAGCCACCAGAGGGCTATATATATGACATGAATGTCGCTCTCCACTTGTTAATACAAGATATACAGAAGACTGGATGTTGTGAAGATATTTATTACTTGAGATGTTAATTTTTTAAGGAAGGAAAAAACTCATCACTGCCTCTACCGGGAGTCGAACCCGGGTCCCTCGATTGCCGGACGAGTGCTCTGACCACTAAGCTACAGAGGAGATAGAGATTTTCCTTCGCTAGAGCGTATATATGCCGAACGGAACTGTGCAATGGACGGTGAAACCGATCAGCTAATAGCTCATGGACGACGAGCCACCAGAGGGCTATATATATGACATGAATGTCGCTCTCCACTTGTTAATACAAGATATACAGAAGACTGGATGTTGTGAAGATATTTATTACTTGAGATGTTAATTTTTTAAGGAAGGAAAAAACTCATCACTCATAAATTAACATCTCAAGTAATAAATATCTTCACAACATCCAGTCTTCTGTATATCTTGTATTAACAAGTGGAGAGCGACATTCATGTCATATATATAGCCCTCTGGTGGCTCGTCGTCCATGAGCTATTAGCTGATCGGTTTCACCGTCCATTGCACGGTTCCGTTCGGCATATATACGCTCTAGCGAAGGAAAATCTCTATCTCCTCTGTAGCTTAGTGGTCAGAGCACTCGTCCGGCAATCGAGGGACCCGGGTTCGACTCCCGGTAGAGGCAGTGATGAGTTTTTTCCTTCCTTAAAAAATTAACATCTCAAGTAATAAATATCTTCACAACATCCAGTCTTCTGTATATCTTGCAATAATAATAATTATTATTATATACAGATGAAAGGGTCGCTGAAATGTTCATTTTCTATGATTTAAACAAGAATTAAATCTTTTCACATTTGTAACGTAGAATACTAAGCGGGGTATTCCAGGGACCCCAAGCGCATTTTTAATTTTTAATTTTTTTTTTGTAGAATGTTCTATAAATCTAATAAATATTTTTTATCATAAGGTGGTGCGGGACACATACAAAAATTAAGAAAACAATTGTTCTTATAGTTAAAGCAGGATCGATAGAAATGTCACTCTGGGGTCCTTCGAAGACCCCGCTTAGTGTGTTAAGGGATATGATAACTAGTTACTCAAATGGTACAATTCAGAATTTTCAGGAAATTGGAAATTTATTCATTATTTTCTTCTTTGTAATTGATGTAAATTGTCTGAATTTATAAGCTTTTTAATTTATGTAAATTTATTTGATCCACTGAATTAAATTTATAGTAGATTATACGATTTTGCGAAATCTCGTGAAACACGAGACGAAACAAAATCAAGAGAAAATTATTTTAAAATCATTTTTTTTTATAATTTTAAAAATTTATTTCTCTCCATGATCATGGGAAATCAATTGAAGATGGAAATCAATTGATCAAATTGAAGATGGAACATCAGGATGTAATTTGCAAAAATTTCACTTTTGAAAAGTCATAAAAAAATAAAATTTCATTGTAAACTGATTTTTAAAAATACTATGACACTCATTAGAAGTTTTAATTTCTGAAAATCTCAATATTATACAAAAAGTTGTATGAAAAATAATTGAAAAAAAATTTAAACAAAGCGTTGCACAAATGTAACCAAAAATTTATTATAGGTCTGGATAGGGATTAATGATATATTGTGTCGTGGTCTTAATGGTATATTGGTTAACATGCTTGTTCCGATTGCAAGAAAAGGGTTTGATTCGCACTAGAGAATACACTAAAACCTCTTTTTTGCGATCAGTGGTGGGACAAAAAAATTCTTCCTTATTACAGGGATGAATATAAATCATCCCTCTTATACGGACAGGTGTTAATCGGGGGTTTGAAATTCAGACTTTTATTATACAAGGGGGAATCATTATTTGGCCGGAAAAGAGGGCCCACCGCATCGGAGTGATGTCTGTTGAGAGTTTTACTGTACTAACTTCCTTTGTCGGCATCAATGTCCCGAAAGTCTCTTTCCATGATGTGACGTCGGCTGAGAAAACAACATGTCTGTCAATCTTCACTTTAAACAAAACCCTGGTACAGGACGCTGATTATCTCATACTGGCGGTGTAATATGTATGTCAGGTTTTTTTTAGTGTTAATTGTTGGGTATATTTTTGAATTTTCGTTCTCATTCTTCTCCAGAGCCCAAGTTTATAAGTTATTTAACCCTTTCAGACCCTGTTGCGGCAAATATGTGTGTGTGTATGTGGGTTCCTTTTTCCCATTGTAGGATTGTTTTGTTTCGATCTCAGGGAGTCCTGATCTTTAAGCCCTGATATGAATGATTGTGTGAGTTTTGAACTAGAATTGTTGTGATTAAATGAATCTTGGGGGTTTTTCATCGTTTTGTGGCAACAACTTTCAGGGCGTCTTTTGAGATATCCTCCAGGAGAAAGTGGCTCCGGGAAAGATGTGATTATTTTGATGAAATTTAGCGATAAAATTCTGAAAAAAAAATTGTATGTGAAGATGCTGCATCACGTCTTGGAGGAAAAATTTGGACGCAAGGAATAATTTTTATTCATACAAAAATATGAATACTTAAAAAAAATATTTGCTGACAGTTACATTTTTAATTCATTTTTTGATTATCAAAATTTTAGAAAAAAAATTCAAAAGAATGCGTTTTCGGGGGTGAAAAGATTAATACAATGACATTTTTTCTATCTTTTTTTTACTGTTGTTGAACTCATGATTTAATTTGAAAAAAATTCCATTTCAAAGTGAATGAACATCAATTTTCACATATGACAACGCTGCGAACATGAGTGATAATTATTTGAGTGGATGAGACCATTCCCACTAACACCATTCAAAACAGTTTCCAATTTAAAAGCGCTTTGCTCCATCTAATTTTCCTCTCTAATATCTTTGGGAACTATATGAAATTCCCGTAGGGTTATTCGAGCCCATACACGCACGCGAGAGAGAATTTCATTATTGCACGGTACATTCCGATTGAAACGCAGGCACACGTTGTACGACATGCATAATGACATGCATCAACACGAAATGCTTTCATACAGATGGAAGGGAGAAGATTTCCATCCGTTTCGAATACATATGTTGGCAATTTGTAGAATGTGTAGAAATCATCGTTCATTTTGTGAAAAGCCATTTCATCCCATTGATTAGAGTGGCGTCCGATTCATGACGAAATGATTCATAAATACACGGAGTCGGTATTCAATATCCACGGCACGCATGTTCTCTCGGAATGCCGGTGCCACCCTGGATACTACTGGAAACAACATGGAAAAGCAGTATGATCCCGAAAACCCTGACAATTAGCCGATTTCACGCGTCATCAATCCCAACGATCCCATGTACTGAAATGAGTAGGTGTTTCCAAAGTACAATAGCACACTCACTACCGAATAACATCACGGAAAGCTAAAATAAATAGCGTGAATGAATATACCCCTTCGAACGATTATATCCGTCGCGCTCAAAATTGGTCTCCGTTCAATGATTATGATACCTGTGATAACTATAAGCTCCCGGTGACCGGATAGTAATCGCATTTGAATAATAGGATATTCCTGTCGAGAAACGGTCTGAATTTTCGAAATGGGACTGTGAAGTGCGTATAAACGTCCAAATTGAAGTATACGGGCGAAAGAATGTATGGCTATATAAAATGGAAGCACATAGTCATTATTATAGTGATTATAATATGGTAATGACCGTTCTGCCACAGACTTCAGCAAGTCGTATATACATTGCGTATTATGTGTTCTACTTCAGATTAAGCCATGAATTTATTGACCTTGCATAATTGTTATTGTAGTTGGGTATCAACTACTTCATCAGAGCAGGGGTATATATATATACAGGACATTATCGCGTTGAATTGTAAGGCAATGGATAAAATTACCTATCAGTACTAAAAAAGCCTGGGCCAAGTACAATTTAGTTCAGTCTTCAAAGTTTTTCTGCTTGCAGACTGCTGAAATTAAGGGAATCCCGTTACGATCTAGCATAAATGGGCGGGATAGTTAAGGCGAGAAAAAAATCGCAGGAAAATTTCTTAACTTTCTGACTCTTATCATATTCCATATTTTATTATGAATACGAGAAAACGGTTTGAGCTAGGAAGTGTGCTGTCACCTATTAAATAAAATACAAACTATCTGTTAGATTTTTAAAATTTAGTTATCGGTTTACAACCAATGTTGAGAGAGAGAGAGAAAATGAACAACACATATGATATTCACACTATGATTTTTTATATTTGCATATTTGGATTATTAATGCCAAAATACCAGTTATTATGTTTCTTTGGTGGTTATAAAAATCGATTCAGCGGCAAACATAAAAATATATTAACTGGTATGTTGGCTCATTAACGTTACCCCAACATGCATCAAATAAATAAATAATATATGATATCATAGAATATTTGTCCGTTTTTATGTTGCATACCGGTTTGGAATCAATAACTAACTTCATTTCAGTAATTGTACCAGATGGTTTAGTTTTGATCTGATAGGTGGCAGCATAGATTCCGATTTTTGTGATAAATATTTCTTTCTGATAATTTCAAACGTGCGTGTACAGTTATTTTCCTCAAATTCACAATAAATTGAAGAATTTTTATCTATGCCGGACACTAAATACTGTATGATAAAGCCATATAATATGCAATTATTTGAAAAAAATATTTTTACGTTTTTATGCAAAGTTTTATCTCTTCTTCCATGGGTACCATTAGGATATGCTATGCTGAAAAAGTGAGGTTTCCGTTTTCCAGAACAGCCCAGGTGATGATTTCATTTTGAGCCCAGTTGTAGTACATGACAGCCCATGACCACACCGGGCTGCTAAATATTAGTACCGTGAAAATAGATCAAAATACATATTACACATTTGCATCATAGCTGCCAAAGTAAACATTTCTGTGGAATTCCAGTCGTGCGTGAACACACATCATCCTCGATGAAAAAATTGAAAAAAAATGCATGTCCGGTCGAATTTTTCACATGTCTAGGGCATGTCGGCCAATAAATTTATTGCCCAGCCCTGTCACACATTGAAAAATGCACAATTACCCTTTAAGTCACCATCTTCCTATACTATACTATCCTGAAGGGAAGGGGAAAGCAACCTCCTTTTCCTTCTGTTATGAAACTCGTGAACGGAAACCGACTCCGCCCCACTGCCTGTTGATCTGACAGTTTCTGAGGGAGATCGAGACCATTTCATTTGGCTTGGCTCAGTATTGCCGAAATGAGATGGTTTTAAGGAAGCGAGATTGCTCGGAGAATTTCCGAAATAAACGTCATCAAGTTAGGCGAGATATTCCGTCATTGCCGCTATAAGGATTAAACAAATCTATTCCAAGGAACTCACATTGGCTGCTTAAAAAAACACACTATGTTATATTGAAAGAAAAAAAACCATGGCTTATTTAACACTGTTTCCGAAAGGAATCAGAGGAATGCTAAAGCCCGACTGAACATTTCAAGAGAAACTTTGAGTACAGAAAACGGAGTTGTCCCGCTTTCACACGAAACGAGACAATCTTATTAATCTGAGTTTCGTCAATATAGTTATCAATTTGCCATTGTAATCAGAAAATCTTGGTCCCGATGTGGCGTGCACTGAATATTCCTTGTACTTGCTCTCGTAGAAATCAAAACATTCTTTGGATAGTGTCCAAAACCTCGGACACAATGATTGGCAGGACGACATGACTTTGATGAATACGCCTACAAAGAAAGTTGTAACTTGGATAAGTATGGTATTGTCGGTACTTCTTTTATCACCGACGGCTAACTTCGTGCCAATGAAGCGGCTGTGACACCAAACTTGATACTCGACTCGTGGAAAAATTTTCACATTTTTTTTTCTCCCTCTTCTTTCAACTTTTAGATGTCCAAAATACCACGGTTGACGAATCTCTTTGGAAATTCATGTCGCGTAGAGATAATGTGTATGTGTGTGAGTGTGTAATGTTATCGCGACCTTCTCTCTCTCTCCTCCTGTAGATTTACGACTTGTTAAAAAGTGGACGACTCGGCAGCAGTTCAGATAACGGCAATGCATCACATCGGACGCTGCTTGCTACACGCCCGCCCTTTTTCTTACACGTAGTTCTCCACACCACCGGGACAAAATTTATGATCTGTCGGAGACGTTAGTTCTGCGTCGATGCATAAGCCTTGTGCGTACTACTACTACTAATACAAGGTACGAGTATAGGTGGGAACGCAAGGTAAGGCTGGAGAGGAAAAAGGACCCGGATGAATGGGTATAACATTTTTACAGGGTAGGGGAAAAATCTGGTTAAAACGGGTGAAGTCACTTAAATGACTGTAATCTTACAAAATGCCAATGAACAAGAGGAGGTTGAATATTTCACTATCCTCTCTTTTTTTGGTCGTGGCTCGCTCAGGATTTATGGGAGTCCATATTGTGCTTTAGAAACCTACAGCGAGGAGTAGAATGGGAGAAAAAAAAAGGATTTGGCGATCCCTGGATTATGCATCATGTGCGGTGAGCGATCGGATCACACACAAACTGAAATTCAGGCGCTGCTTCGATTCAACTCTGCGCCGGTAATTTATCCTCAATTTTCATTTGTCTTCGTGAAACTGAGTCTTCCTTCATGAAGACTTTCACAGTGAACTTTGTGTATGCGGGGAATTATTTTTTAGCTATTGAAAAGATCGAACACAAGCCATTCTTTTAAAGGGCCATTCAAGTATTACGTCATCGATAGGTGGGATTTGCTGACTTTTGATGACAAGAGGGGAACGGTTCGAGTGATACTTCCGGATTTATCTGTTATTGGTGCTTACATAAGGTTTTCATTGTGGTGTTGACATTGGTGGATAAAGCACCACTGGTGAAGTTTTTCTTACCTCCTAAGCCCACCAATATCCGGCTGAATTTTTACGAACGTTTCGGACTCAGTAATTTTGTAATTTGCTTTCGCAGCCCGGAATCGACTCAAATATATCAATTCTCCCAATTTTTATGAATTTTCTAAATTATTTACAAAGTTATGGGGTGCCCTGTATTTTTCTCTTATTTTGTTCGTCCGTATGCTCACTAATGTTACTTTCATAGCAATAAGACTAATTGTGTTAAGAAGCCCACATTACAGACTGCTGAACGAATTTTCCTCAAAATTTCAACTCTCACGTATACTGAAAGGAGTGACACATTTGTAATGCAACCCAGGATAGCAGTTTTAGAAATAACTGTGTTTATCGCATTTAACATGAAAGTAAAACAACTAGCACCGAAGATAGGAGGAAAAAAATTAAATTAACCCTGGGAATGACGCGAGGGCGCGCGAAAAGTATTTCCTAATTCACAAGTAACAACATTAGAGAGAAAGAACTACACCCCATTCCTCCTCAATTGCCAGTGACTGGAAGAAGCCTGTCGCTCCTCGTGATGTGACTGAAGTCGCCATGTATTGTTGATAAATGAAGGGAAATGAATAATGCACGTACCCCGTGAACAATTGGGTTACGAACATGTATTTCATTGCAAAAAAAATGTTTGTCTTCACGCGTACTATCTCCCCCTTAGTACTTACTCTCAGCGAGATCAGCAGATTTTTGAGCACTCTATAGCGATGGCTATTGGTCAGCCATATTGAGACCTCAGTGTCATTTTTCGGCATTGAATATATTTCTGACAGACTATGAATGACGCGTTCTTGTTATAAATTTACAACTCACAACACGTTCATTGAGGTAATTCGATTCACTAGAAAGCAATTTATGTCTTGACCATTATAATCCCCTCATTATCTTTACTTACATTGATGCCTAACAATGCCCCCGATGAGGCATTCGGGTTATATCCCTTAATAAGCGCTGTAATTGATCAAGGGTACGTGCAACGTCACGCAAAACAACAATGATGATGAGCGTCAATTTCAACAACATCTTTCCTCGGCAACAAGATACCTTTATCGACACGAGTCTCGATTAGGGAACCCCCGCCGTGGACGTCGAAGAAGAGACCTTTAGGCGACAACCGAACGGTCGACGTCCCGATATTTATAACCGCTCCGGGACCTCTGCTCTCGCAAAGCCACGGCAATTACAGGATAGGTGTTGCATAAATATCTACCAAGTAACACACACACATACCGGGAGAGGGTTTGCGATCAATGATTTTCTCATTATGTCCCTTACTTAACGTTACACGTCCCAAGTATCCGTAGATTAAGCGGAAGCATATTGCCTATAAGCTGTATATCCCACGTAAAGTGCAGCAATATCCTTCTTCGCCAATCTCTGATAGTTCTAAATGTAATGGATGCTGCCTAATGAGATTGCTTGCACTTTGATTAAAATCATTGATAATAACACATTTATAATGTCATTTATAGCGATTTGTCATTGTTTCACGTGTATTTATTTTCTAATTCACGTATGCGAAACTTCTTGAATTTCTGAGAAAAATCGTAAGTCGGTAGATGTAATATGATATATGTAAATTCTCTCATGAATCAATGATAAAGCAAGAGTACACATTTTTTTTTTGATCCACGAACTAGATTATTCATATCGCTTCCGTTCGTAGGCCAAAAACTGGCATACAGTGACCACATTATCCCCGTCTTTCACGGACATTCCTGTATTTTCACGTAATTTTGACGGTTCCAAACTGTTTTTAAAAATGTCCCGTATTTTTTCCGTTCCGATTTTTTCCCGCGTGAAATGTCCCGTAATTTTAACCGCCCCCCCCCCGTAAAATCCCCGTACTTTTTCCATCATTTTAGTTGCCCGACTTTTAATTACAGAAATGTCCCGTATATATACATATATGCAGGGTAGTAGTAGTAATTATCCAAAAAAAATTTTTTTCCAATTTTGTCTATTTGTCTGGAATAGCGAGTAACTCCCGCTATAAGGCATATTTTCACTATCTTCCAATTCTTTTCTTTGCTACTGATGAAGGAACTTCATACAGTTCCAAAACGAGTCTAGGAGAGGTTCTTTTTTCCAATTTTGGGCATATACACGTTATTTTTTCCTAGTATAGAGCCACCAAACATATTTGTTCGGAATCTCAGCAGTTTCAACAGGCATATTTCCTAAGGATTTAGCAAACAAATCGCCAGGCAAAATGTCTCATGCCCTATGGGTAACTCGTACTAATAGAATTATACGTTCCCATGGAATCTCCTTCTCAAAACTTGATAATTCTAGCAGCGTATGTCGTCAAGTTTTACGCTCCAACTTGGTTTGCTATCTAAATTCACCCTTCCTATAAACATGGAACACAAAGCACATGTTCAAATTCATCGCTGCAACTAGGTAATTGCCCGCAGAACTGAAAAGCAAAACATATCCCGCCATTCAAAGAAACACTGACTTCGCACACCCTGAAGATTTATTGATCGCAATGCTGACCGACTCTGAACCGCACACTCGTAAACTAGCAGCTCGTCGCATTTTGAATGCCCGCAGCATTCAGAAACTCCGACTGTTCTGTTCAACTTCCTATTGTAAAATTTGATGTATCATTACATCGATCTCATTGACTGGCAGAAGGAGAATATATCTTATCCACCAATATTGAAATCCATACCTGACGAAGTCATCCAACTGTTTGACACCCAAAAAACATAAGCAGAACTTCTTTTACTACGCCGACCATGTCACGCACAAGCTATTGAAAAGAGGGTCAAGACTGTTACAGAAACTTCAGCCGCATTGTGCAAAAATCCGAAATTCGAGAGCAAGAGGGATTTTTGCGTTATTTGAAATATGATAATAATAATAATAATATAAAAATGCCATTTTTGCAAACTTTTTTTTCAAATAAATAAATGTCAATCATGCAATTTGTATCTGTTTTATAGACAAACATGAAATTTCAACTTTAAAAACCTTATTTTGTAACAAAACCCATCATTTCCTTTCTTGGCATACAACAGTCTGTGGCCTTTTCGCAAATTATGACCTCCGAAATAAACTCGCCATCTAACTGTTTTAAATTGATCCAAATTAATAATGACTGTTTGGCATCTTCAATTGCTTGCGATCGCTGTTTCGTTAGCACATTCACACCTTTCGCTACATTAGCCTTCTTTACTGCTTCCTTTTTCACCAGAATGGATCGTTAATATCGTTAAATAGCGACATCCCTTACATGTGGCCGGTGAAAGCAATTTTAATACCACTCTCGTATTTTTCAATGATTTCCTTCTTCAATTCAATCGTGTTCTTGGCTTTCTTTTTCGAAGGGCTGCTGGTTCTAGAAACTTTTATTGGTTCTACGGAATTGTTTGGCTAAAAGCGCAAGGTGATGCTCACACAACAAGAACCACACTGAACAGGATAACGAAAATTAGCAGCGATGTCAAGTGGGCACATCTACGAAATCCGAGGCAACCGACGAAAACCAAGACAAATTTTTCGCGAAAAAAAATTGACGAAAACCGAAACCGACGATAACCGAAGTCAACGAAAACCGAGGTATTATTTTAGTACGATTTGGACATGTTTGCCAACCATGCGACGATTGGGTATTAAGCGTAATCGCTGGTAAAAGTAATTAATTTAGGGGAAAATATAGAATTTATCAACGATGCTTAGGTACTATGCATAATTGCCGGTGAAAGTTCCAAATTTAGGGAATTTTATCGAATTTAACAAAATGCTTGGCGATTATGCATAAACACCGTTTATTATAACAGCATTTACCTTAAGATATACATTGTATTTCGAATTTCTACCGGTGCTCATTTATCATACATTCCTGATAGTTGATGTTATGCTGGTGGAGTAAATTGTTAATATCTGCTAATCTATGAAGTACTATCAATATTTTGAGTACAAGGAAGTGAAAATTGATAATTTGATTAGCATTATATCTATGTGGATTACCTAGCGTTAAGATATTACAGAATTTATCTCTAAATGAGTTCAAATTCGAATATTCTTTTATATTTTTTTGAACAAAATAAAAATTTGACATGACAAAAGAAGTTGTACAAGTTTTCTTTCATGATCGGATCGGAACAAAAAACTTATACAAGAACGTAAATTTGAATAAATAACAACGTGTATGAAATATAACTCTTCTTGATATAGTTAGTTTTGTTCGGATTTCTATGATTTTTCCTTTATTTTGCGAATTCTGAATTAGATATTTCAGAGGGCAAAAAAAAACTTTACTTGTTTCCATGTTCTTTGTGCTCGTTAGCGGAAAGACTAAATTTTGAGAGAGTTTGGTGATGTGCGAGTTGCGTTAACATCACCCGAAATGAACTTCAATGTCTTCTATATTTTCTTTTCTTTGTTATCCATTTACGTCTTATTTTAGCAGATATTTCGAAGAAGCATGAAAACACAAAAGGAAAAACTTAGTATTTACTTTTTCCGATTTCATCCGCAATTCCGATTTCTTGTACGCAATGATGGCAGTACATATGCAAAATGAATAACAAAAAGATATAATTTTTTGGTTTTAGAATGTAGATAAGTAACTGACCCATATTTTAGTTCATTTACAAAGATAGTTTAACCAGATTTCAGTTTTTTTTCTTATCATATTTTTACTAAAGTTTACAACTCTGACGAAGTTTGTGATTTAAGTATGGTGTCATTTCCTATATGATAAATTTATTTCTTATATTTAAAATATATTTACTCTAAATAATTTTTACTTGTACGCAATGCAATTAAAGGAACTGATACGAGAATTGCTTATGTAATATTTTACAAATTTTATAAAGTCTATCTTAAGAAGTTAAATGTTAGTTATTTTACCTTAAATGTATTTGAAATAAATACATTGAAACCAGTAATTTTTTGGTAGTTTTTATAGTTTAGAAAATTATTTTTGATGTGATAACATTATCTGTTATTATATTATTATTTTTACTATCTGAAAAACCTCTACGAATATTAACAACAATGATTCCCCACAAATTATATAATGTTATTTTATTAACATTTCTAAATTACATTTATGAATCTTTTCAGAATAATTTTAAATTTGCACTCGTTTATCAATAACGAGAACTATATATATATACTATATATATATCGAAACTATTTTTCCTACTTAACGAAATCTTCAACGGAAATCTCACATTTTTTTAGTTCACAGTGAAAAGAGAATCATTTCTCTATAACGAATCTTCTGCACGGCAATTTATTAATAAAACAAATCCGTTATATGTGGAAAGACTTCACTGTATTAATATTTATCACATTGAAATTTTTTGTATGAATATTATATATGTGTATGTATTAATATTATAATATTTTCAGAAAAACACGTTTAATATCCCCGCGCTAAAAACAAATGCTAATACAGAAAACTACCGTATAACTTAAAATTATTTAATTTAATATAATTTAATATAATTTGATATAATTTAATTTAATTTAATTTAAAATTTAATTTAATTTAATTTAATTTAATTTAAAATTTTCAGAACCATTCACTGACGTTAATAAAGATTGTCCTTACAAATTATATAAAATTCATTATCTCATTTCGAATTCATTTCAATAGAAAAATTATATATAACATGCTTTAAAAAAATAACCTTAATTTCTCCATAACGACTTCTTTTAAAATCATAAGGATTCTTAAATCTAATGCGGAGTCAAGAAAATTTTTTGTGGGCTTTTCACAACAAACGGAAGCTTTGAAAAAGAAAATAATATAATCAATTTGAAAACAACAGAGAAATAACGTGTCGTTTAACTATCGTGTTAACAGTTTTTCAATTTTTTTTTTTTCGTTTTAGTGTTTTTAGGTTTTTTTTTATTTAGTTTTCTTTCACATCATCAAACGGTAAAAGTTAAAATAAAAAAGGAAGAACACAAAACCCTTAAAAAAAAAAAAAATAAGAAAGCAATGTTTTTCACGCTTGGAACTGGTAACTGTTTAATTACAGGAACGATTCCTTAAGGAATGCTTGAAAGAATTCGTTTTTCTTTGTGGCTAACTATTGTTCTAACACTGTCTTTCAAGAAAGGAAAAATTAAAAGAATAAAGCAATTGTGTGTATCGTCTTCTTATATTTCTTGGTTTTTAACTTAATCTTATTTTTTTACCAAATCGACGTCTTGTACTCCAACAAAGAACATTATTATTTCTTCTGAGTGTTACGACAAAAATGTATAAATAAATAAATCTACGTCATGATAGCTTTATCTGTAATGTTCTAATCATATTATTATGAAATTTCAAAGAAAAAAATATTTTTTTTTGAGATTGAAATGTTTCATTTCTTCATTTTCCGGCTAATGCGAGAGAATGTGGTAATAATCCAGGTAAATATCAACACATATTTTTACTATCTGAAAAACCTCTACGAATATTAACAACAATGATTCCCCACAACTTATATAAAACACATCACCTATCATCCCGTATTCATTTTCTAATCCAGTGTAATTTTTATTGAAAAATTTGGTACAAAATATGTTTCAAAAAATAATTCCAATTTCGACACAAGGACTTGTTTTAAAATCAAAAGAGTTCTTAAACGTAATGCTCAGCCAGTAATTTTTTATGGGCATTGCTACTTGCAACAAACGGACGCTTTCAAAAGAAACTAACAAAACCAATTTGGAAAAACAGGAATAGCGTGTCGTTAAGTGACCCCACGGTACAGTCTCTGATGACTTAAGTAACCCGCGGGACATTTGCATTTCTTAAATAACCTGCAGCACTGTTCCAGACCATTTCGTTAAGTGGCCCGCGACACGTTTTCAAATCGATTAAGTGGTGGCCCGTTGGAAGAGGAAGAGGTTGAATATACCCTTGACTTGAAGCATAGCATTGCGTCTTGAGCTTCGACTCGAAATTTTTGTGACGTCATCATCGGAATCGGAGAACGAATGGGAAACGCAGAAAGTGCACCCACATCAATTGTAGGAGAGACGAAGAAACGAGGAACGAATCATTTAAGAGATGAATGACGTCATCCGTCATAAGGGGTATAAAACCGGTTGTTTTTATACCCGCTTGGAAGATTTTGAGTGACGTCATCAGATTTAGCGTATGCCATCTTCTGAAGTGATGTAAAATTACTCTTTTTTGATCGATTGTATACCAGAGTGATCATTTTTGAAACATTATGACTTTTCTTCGAGCACATGTCCAGCAACATCGTCCATTACCAAGATATTTATTTTAAATTTTTAAACAGAGTAGTTGATTTTCGTCAAAGGTTTTTCCGAGCTCATCCATGTTAAAGTAATAGGGATAAATCATCCTGGAAAATAATACCATTGATTTAGTAAGTGAAACGTGGATTGTTGGAAACAACCCACGAAGGAGCAACCATGCACTTGTTAACACAATTCAATTGCTGATGCTCCATTCATTAGCCCACGCTGCAAATGCATGTGAAGTTGCATTTTCATATTGCACCAAATACGATACCCCACCCTTCTTTATTACTACACTTCATTTTTTCTCGTCATTGCTGAACTTACCTTAGAAAGGTGCACGTGCCACAGGATGGGAATCACTGAAGTCGATAGAAAATTCTGAGGGTGTTGTTATGGAAAAAAAACCATTATTTCTTGATGGATAAGTAACGGATACACTGCCGTGGCCAGACATATACTATTTCAGAGGTGGGCGCCAGGTATAAAAAACAGTCATATTATTTTCTACCTTTTGGGAGGATCCATCCCTCCCTCTCGGTACCCTCTTGGACGACCCGGCCACCCTAGAGATTGAGTGACAAGTCATTTTAGTTATGATTTTTATGAAAGAGAAGAGTGTTTTCTACGGGCTAATTGCAGCAATCAAACAGCCAGGGTATTATTGCATACCCCAAAGTCCCGCGTATCTTACTTAATCAAAATCGTATTTATACAAATACAACGCTACAACAAGCAAAATGCCCAACAAGGTGGCTGAGAATGAATCGGAAGGTATACGAGTGCCAAATTCCCTATACATTCTCAATAGACAAAAATTGACTTGAAAATTTCCAACTTTCATGAGTTAAACGTCCCGTATTCTCTTAAGCTACCGTATTCACAGTTTGTTAATTTTTTTGTTTTGTTTCTTGTATGTTTTTTTTATACTTTTTTTAGTTTTTTTTCCCTTTTACATAATTAAACGAGAAAAGTTAAATAAAAAAGAAAACCCACAAAACTTATGAAAGAAAAAAATAGAGAGGAAGCCCCGTTTTCATGCATTGGAACTTGTTTAACTACAGAAACGATCTACCTTGAGACATGATTGAAATAATTCGTTTTTATCTGTGGCTAACATTTGTTCTAACACTGTTCTTCAGGAAAAGAAAATTAAAAAAAGATGACAATTGTGTCAATTTCATAATGTTTTTTCAATCATATATAGTCTCGAGCTCCAACTAAGAAGATTATTGTTTTCTATTTTATAAGTATTTAGGAACCAAAATAAGCAAATACACGTCGTAAATAAATCTACGCTATGGTATATTTTCCTGTGAAATACGTTATTATTCGTATTATTCTGAAACTTCGAAAAATAAATTTATTTTGTTTCGAGATTGAAATGTTTCTTTTCTCTGTTTTCCGGTTAATGCGGAGGAATACGGTTATAATCCAGCTACAAACTAACGTATATATTTACTATTAAAAAAAAAAAAAAAACTACAAATATTAACAAAAATGATTCCCACAAAATACAGTGAAACCTGTCTTAAACGGAAAAAGCATATAATCTTGTGAATAATTAATGCTTTTTCAACCATAGGGAACTTCTTTAGGACGGAAAATCTAACGCGGAAACGGAAGGCATATTCAGTCTATTTTTAGATTAAAAAAACTGCTAAAAACGGAAAGAATTGTTGGCCAAGTGTAAGTTTTTGTTCTCTGGATGGGAGGAAAGTTAAGTCATTCTGATCTCCCTTTTGTTAGGCGAACTCTTTCACTTCATGGAAAAACGATTAATACTTATTATCCATCTGAACTGGTTCTGGGGATCGGGCTAGAGAGGAAGCGGATTTACTGTTCGAAATTTAGTAAAAGCTTGTTTAGCATTTCATTTATGATGAACATGGTGACTTTTGTTAGAAAACACTCCAATTTTTTGGATCATTTGATCATTTTTGTCGCACCACTGTCATTTTCTGCACACGAGAGCTAATTAGACCGGGACCTACAATTTATTGCCGATTCTGAACGGCAGGCTTATTTTTTACACTCGTCGAGGGGTTGGTGCGCTAACCCCTCGATGGGGGACTCTCTGCGGTAGTAATTTCTTCTGTGTTCATATCGCCGTTTCTGTTGTACCCCCTGTGTCAGGAAAGTTTTCTGACAAGGACGAACCGGGTATCGAACTCGCGACACCTCTGCACATCCTTTGGTACTTTAGGCGAGTATCTTATCGACCTGGGCTACCGCCCCCCCCCCCATTTTTTGGAAGAGGTTTGATAATTTCGGGAGAGTAATAATACGCGAAGGAGACTGAATTATTGTTCACAATTTAGCGATACCGTGTTTTGGCTACTGCGGTGATTTTCATTCAGTTGTACAGATGGCCACCGGCAACAAGAAACGCGTATTGAGTATGAACACGAAACTGGGGTTCGTAGAGGCGTAAAAAGTTAGATTTGAGTGTGTTACAGATATGTAAATCTTTCTTTCCCAAATTGCTGTTGATCGCATTGGCACTGGTTTTTTTAAAGTACGCAATTTCACAATTTTTATTTCAAAGACAGTGAAACCTATATATATATATATATATATATATATATATATATATATATATATATCCTTTTCTACGATAAATCTCTCCATAACGATATTTTTACGACATTTTTGAATCTGCTATTAAAAACACCAATATTTTTTAAATACTTCACTCAAAATCGTTCTGAATTTAATTTAAACTTCGTCACTTGTTTCCTTCTTCTGAAGGCCTCCCATAACATCAGCATTTTGGAAAGCTGATAGTTATTGGTATAGGTACTTTCTGTGTAAGACGAAAAAGTGCAATGCGGTAAATGTCTTTATAGGGACATTGCATCTTAGTGAGTTTTTATAAAATAAACCAATCAGTTATCATTTTTAGCGGCCAATAAATACATAAAATCGTATTTTCTGATCATATTAATAATGTCGATGTAGAAAAGATGACAACAACAGCATAAATTTGATCACACGTAAGGATAATTTTGCCTCTCGATATAACGATAACTCTACAAACATATTTTTTCTTGCTCCGCAGAATATCGTTATATTGATGTATCAATGTAATGAAAAAAAATCTGACTTTTGACAAAAATAAGTGTTCATTCTATTGCCATTCAGGAGAGCGTTTTATATCGAAGCTTAAATATTAACGCATTAAATATGAAATTTCAAATGCATAGTTATTTGAAACAGCAAATATGAAAAAAACTCAAAATTATAATATGTCTGTCTCTGATTAACATTCGTTGGTTTATAGAAGTTGGGGTGATGTTCTCAAAACTTAAGTTTCGTAAATGATAGCAATAAATCACTGCATATATTTTTATGTGTACCATAAAACGGAAACCTGTCTGGAACGGAAAATGATTTCAATTTCTTTACCATCCGTCTTATACAGGCTTCACTGTACATAAAAGTATCTCTCATTTTACCTCATTCCACATTCATTTACTTAAAAAGTAACTTAATAGAGGATTTATATACAACAGGTTCTAAAAATAATCATAATTTCTGCACAAGGACTTCTTTTAAAACCATAAGTGTTCTTAAATTTAATCCGCTGTCAGTAAATATTTTATGGACTTTACAACGAATGAATGCTTTGAAGAAGAAAATAATATAAACAATTTGTAAACAAAATAAAAATCTGCGCGAGAATCCCGTGCTGTAGAAATGAAACTTCTAGGTCGTTTAACCACGAGGCTGTGGGAATAGTGAGGGAACACTCACTCCTTCCCACGATGCCCTATAACCCAATTTTCTTCCAAACTGAATGCATCACCCGTCACACTAAAGGGGACGTTATACTGTTACAGTGGCGTCACAGGGGGGAGGGAAATATAATAAACTGTCTTTGTCCAACACAAAACGTTCAAACCAACCCCCAACCAACTTTATTTTCGTACTTGGACGAATCTCTATTAACATTCCACCACCATACATAATCAGTCATTCTACGGAACCAGTTTTCAGGTAAAAGAAAGTGTTCCACTTTCTGTGACGGATTTTCTTTCCTCCATAATATTGCTCTCATATGTCGTTAAAGAAGTTTCACTTCAAAAATAGCATGTCGTTTTAAGCTATCGTGTTAAGGTTAACAGATTTTTTTATCTTCCTTTAGTTTGTTTTCTAATTGTTTTTACTTATTTTTCTTTCATATCATCAAACAGTAAAAGTTAAATAAAAATGAAACATGCGAAATCTTTGAAAAAACATAAAAATGTCATGCTTCTCACGCATTGGAACTGGTAACCGTTTAATTACAGTCCTTGAGGAACCCTTGAAAAAATTCGTTTGTCTCTGTGACTAACTGTTTTGTTAACGCTGTGCATGAAAAAAAAGGGAATACATTGTGCGTATATCTCGTGTTCTCTTATAATATTGTATATTTCTTAGTTCTTTACTTGATTTTATTTTTAAATCGTCTTGTACCCCAACTAAAATATTATTATTTCTTTATTATGGGTCTTTAGGGAGAAAAATAAATGGATAAATGAAGTTTACGTCCTGATAGATAATATTATTCATACTAATCTTAAGTTTCAAAAAAGAAATATATTTTGTATCGAGATTGAAAAAAAAAAATGTTTCTCTTTATTTTCCGACTAGTGCGGGGGGAATACGGTAAGAAGCCAGATATAAAAATAATTACATATATTTTTACTATTTTCAAAAAAAAAAAATTCTACAAATATAAACAAAAATCATATAAAATTGCAAATTATATAAAATTCATTACCTTATCCCGTATTCATTTTCTAACCCAGTAATTTAATAGAGAAATTGTATACAACATGTTTAATAATAATTCCAATTTCGCCACAAGGACTTCTTTTAAAATCATAAGGGTTCATAAATCTAATGGAGAGTCAGTAAATTTTTTATGGGTTTGCAACAAACGAACGCCTTGAAAAATAAAATAATATAATCAAGTTGGAAGTAACAGAAAAATAATATGCCGTTAAGCTATCGTGTTAGCGTTAAAAAAAATTGTTTTACAGCTTCTTTTTCTTAGTTCTTGTGTTTTCTAAAATTGTTTTTTTTTACTTCTTTTTTCTCACATCATCAAAAAGTAAAAGTTTAAAAAATTAAAACAGGAAACACACAAAACCTTAAAAAAAAATATATAGAAGCCATGTTTTTCATGCATTGGAACAAGTAACTGTTTAATTACAGGACCGTTTCCTTGAGGAATGCTTGAAAGAATTCGTTTTTCTCTGCGGCTAACAATTGTTCCAACACTGTTCTTAAAGAAAAGAAAAACCAAAATCAATTGTGTGTGTGTATCGTGCTCTTATACTTCTTAATTTTTAACTTAATCTATTTTTTAATCATTTTTTCTGTACTTCAGCTAAGAAGATTATTGTTTCTTCTTGGTGTTTAGAGACAAAAATAAATAAGTCTACGTCATGATAGATTTTTCTGTAATATTTTATTGTTCTTATTATTATGAAACTTTTTATTTTGTTTCGAGATTGAAAAGTTTTGTCTTTCTTTCAATTATTGAAAAGGTTTGCAATAAAAAATATTGAATAAATTTATTCATTATTTATAACCTTTTCATAAAAATTATGAAGAGTGTTTTATTATATTATATATTGTTGTATCACATTTTTTTCTATAAAAGATGATAGTATTTTATGGTTTCAAGCACTGAATATTTTTAATATTAGTTTCCTTTTTAGATAATTCATTTTTTGGATATGTTGTTACATGATAAGTTATTCAATATTTTTTTTGTATTGCATGCTATTATTTATATTCTTAAATTTCCAAAAAAGAAATTTATTTTATTCTAAGATTTAAAAGTTTGGTTTTTTCAATTATTGAAAGCATTATATTAAAAAAATACTAAATAAATTTTTTCATCGTACGTTATAATCCTATCACGAAAATTATAAAAAAAGATGGCGTGTGTTTTAGTGTATTTCTAATTACAAGATGAAATTATTTTACAATTTCGTGCATTTGATATTTTTAATTAATTTCATTGTTGATAATTTATTTTTTAATATGTTACAACATAGTAAGTCACTGAATTATTTCTTTCTGCGACATTTTTACTCTTATCTCTTTATCCCCTTCAATTACGAATTAATTTTTTTTATCCTATTTACTAAGAAAATGAGCAAAATTTGTTACAAAGAAAGCAAATTTGGCATTTGGTTATCTCTTCTGAGGCCAGTAATAGAAATTCCACATTTCTAATTCACTGCGATATTTGAACTCAAAAAAAAAAAGAAAAAAGAAATTCAATTCTAAATCAAGAGATTGAATTCGAAAACGGAAATCTGCCCCCTTTCAATCTAATGTATATGTCTGTGTAGGTATGTGGTCTCCAAAACCTTACAGCATACTCTACTGTTATCATCCAATAAGGATAAAATATTTTGTGAATATGCTTAGGGTAACTCCAACACACAAAATCGTACATCTTTCTATAAATACACATACAGTATTTATGGTGGCTCAATCTTCAGGGATCTAAAACTGGTTCACCATATGATTCTTTTTAAAATGCTCTCTCTCTTGATGATATTAAAATTTATGTTTTCTTGTGCATCACCTATTACAGCGTTTCTCAACTTTTCTAAATCCAAGGTCCAGTAAAATTTCTGAAACCCAATCCGACGGACCACAAACTTTCAGCATCTGTTTTGTGACAATATGACGTAATTTGCTGTACGTTCCTATATTACTGACCATCCCGAATTTTTTTTTTTTTTTGAAAGAATGCCTCGATTTATATCCAGCATTTTCACCGAAACTTATCTGTATCTGTAACCTTTACTGATATTGTAAATCAAGGTAATTTCCATAACTGATAAATTTCATTATGATAATTATGCTTATAAATATAAATTTTTGTCTTATCTGTCGTACTCTTTCAGTGAACTAAATTTCAATTCCTTACAATTTCGTGTAGCAATTCATTTTCCCGTTGTTTGGCGTCTTTTTTTTCAGAAATTTTCGAAAGAAAATATTTGAAGGAAACTTACTTTTCTGAATTCATGTTTGCATCAGCTGATTGTCTAAAACTTTGTATAAATAGTATAGATAGTTACGTCATATTTTAGCAACGATTGCTGATTTTGCCAAACCATGGCAACGTTTCGCATTAAAATCGGCGTTGTACCGTACTTTTCAGAATTTAATATCTTAATCTCTCGCTTTTATCTTAATGAAATAATGTGACTCGGTTATAATGTACATTTTTTGTAGTCCCTTCATTTCGTCTCCCTTTGGAAATTTGATGAACACTGAGGTTTTTTTTTTGGCTACTTTAACTACAATTAGCGGCATACCGCATTTGATATCGCAGTTTCTCAAATATTTCTTGATGTAATATGATTGCTCTAGGTGTAAAGGCTTCCGCTTTCATTTGAGCACATAAGGACATTAAACTAATGTCTTAAATTTTCATGTCTGCCTGTGAACCATATAATGTGAAACGCTGACCAATCTGAACAACTCACAACTTCATTCAACTAAAGAACCGTATATATTTCTGCTTTAATAATTTTATGACAGATAGTTAAGTCCGTAGGACAGCCCAGAACATGCTAAATGAAATCGTGCATTTACCCTGCGTAATTGAGATTTTTAAAAACCTCACACATCCCTGCCGCTTATCGGAATTTTAACATTCACACAGAGCATACAAAACACGATACACTCATGCGTAAGTAATCACACAAATCAGATGTAAAATGATCACCGGAGTCCAGCACAAGAATATTTATATCTCACACGTAACAGTAAATCGATAGTACGTAATGAGTTATGAATATACAACAGAAGGAAACGACAACATATTCGATTGAATTAATGGGAACAGGACCAAATATGAAATGACAGTACATTTTTTTTTGCCATATCTCCTTATTTTCGGAATGTATCCTATGAATTGTGTCTGGAGTTTCGAAATGTATAATTTGGATCCTCGCGTGAGACACACACACATACAGGATAATATATCAATCTACTATACTACATAATTGTGGTGCTGCGAGAAAGAGTAGTTATATCCGGTAGCTTCTCCCAAAAAAAAAAATATATATATATATATTATTTTCAACGCAAAAGGAAATAGAAAATTAATTTTTTTTCTCTATATCCATTCCCTGTCCGTGTGTAATTTTATTTTGTTCCGACTGCTATCGACGCCATGTTCGCTAACGACCGTTTTAACGACATTGACATCGATTTGCTCAAGTCAATTACACGACAAAGGCTTTTCATTGTTTTCTTCTCTCCGACCCATCCCTTGTATTCCTTTTATTTTTATTTTTCCCATTGTATTGAATCTTCTCTAGTTTCCAAAGACAAAAGAAAAAGAAAAATAATTTTTGGCTTCTGTTCCGGAAAATTTACAATATATTACCGTTATTATTAAAGGAGAAAAAAAGTTATTATCTTTTATTATACATAAAAAAAACAATTGTTTTTTTTAGGGGAAATCATATATTCAAAGATAAGCATTACTTGTGTTTGAGCGTATCCGTGATCATTAAGGAAATGTCCTAATTTTGTGCGAAATTGTTCCCCTTTGGGATATATATCGTACATAAACCGTGACCGTGGAGTTTTCCCTCAGCAATTGAAGAAGTTGTGGAGCGTGATTGTGTATGTCTCTGAGGGGGAAAGCGATCGATCTTATTTCCATATCCCAGATCTCTTTAAGCGAGAACTTCATTAAAGTGAGTAAAGATGGAAATCAATAGAATGTTGAATGGATGAGAGAAAATTAAAATCATCGGAATTGTAACTGAATTCGGAGATATTCTTGAATTGTCGATGAAAACTATGTTTGGGGAAGTACAAGAGAGACAATTTCGCAGCAAATGTATTCACCTCATTGATTTTTACTCTGATATTTTCGAAATAATTTGAAATATCCGATAGGAATCTATGCACACGTGTTGATAATTCATTTTTTGACCGACAATTACTGGGAAAATCAGTTCAGTGTCTCACTTCGCTAGTATTTAAAAGTTGCAAACCGATTGAATATCCGCTGAAATGTTTCATTTTACGAGCAAATACTCGATATAAGAGCAGTTAAACCCAAAAGTCTCAGGTGCTCTGAATAGGTCGAAACAGCATCGAATATCTGATTGTACTGTATTTATTTTTCAGGGCATGTTTCTCATATGCAATTACACCGTACATTATATTATGCAAATTGGTTTTTATACGAGTATTAATACTGTGAAAATTTGATCGACGAAAATCAAATCAACGAATTGAATTAGATATAATTCTAAATAGGAAAGTTTTCTTCTGGATACGAATTTTTATGGCATTAATTCGTTCCAGGAACGATTGAACTCATAATACGTAGTATAACTGTATTCTGGAGAATATTGAAGGGAAATACCTATATGTGCGTGTGTAATTACTGCAAAACGGTAATTGTATGTATGTATTTGTACCAGGTTTCCCCAGCAGTATATTTGATAAATTTTATGAATAACTTCAGAATAGCAGTACCGTAATTTTCTGCGTATAATTCGAAGACATAAATTTCACTACTATGAAGTAAAATACCCCTGTCAAATTTTCAGCGACGCATAATCCACAAGTGGAAGTTTCATTTATGTGTGATGCTATCGCAGGGATCTAAAAAAATGCCAAATTTCTACTCATATCTGTACGCCATCTATACAAGTGCATATACCACAACAGATGAAATGGCCAACGAGGTGGCTGATAAAAGATGCCCATAAAAAATATGGATCCCGGATATATATCTCAACTATATCCAAAACACAGCAACCCGATAAGCGCAATAAAAAACAATAATTATGGTAAAGTATAAATATGCCTACTGCCCATAACAAATTATGATTGTCTCATCTAAGTGTGGATAGCTTCTTGATATATCCAGATATGTTTATCGTATTTCTTTTTAAACTTGTCAATCATGATAGAATTTACGACCCCCTGAGGTAAGCTATTCCATTTATTCACAACCCTACTAGAGAAAAATTCCCTGAACCTAGAGCTATCTCTTAAATATTTATACTGGTGTCCCCCCTTGTAAAAACAGTTGATTGATGGCGTATTAAGATTGTTCCTAATCCTTCTTTTTCTGAAAGCACTAATTACAGTGAGACCTACAGTATAACGTGAAAGGTATTTAACTTCATCCCACTTATAAGATCAATTTTTGGAAGTGTCAGGTGACGGAATAAGAATTGTTTTGTTATATCCCATGTTTGGTGTCATGCTTGAACTCCAAAACCACTTGGAAAGTTGTTTACAAACTTTTTTTGCGATACAAAGGTTCTTATCTTTGTAAGACATTAAACCTTCAGAAAATTTGTGGTGAAGCTACCCAGATGAAATCCAATATACGACAATGGACAGCAATGTCTCTAGTTCTTCTGAAGCTTCCTTTACAGAGATAGACAAATGGCATTCTTGTCAGGGAAAATAAATCAGAGATATTAGGTGATAACGCTAAGTCTCTCCTCTCCGGAAGTTGGCGCACGAAACTTTTCTACTCTGATCTGATTTCCACTTGCTATTAAAGCATTATCAAACGTGAAACGATTTTTAATAGTCCCTTTATAAAATTCGTACCTCTCGCACTTCATCATTCTATCAAGTTCGATTCCGCGAGAGAGAGAGAGAAAAAAAAATGATTACCCAATAGAGGGAATCGTATTTGGTGAGAAAATTAATGAGTTTCGAGTTACGGAATCGTTTCTTGCGAAAATAGGTGATTCAATAAAGGAAAACCAACTCTACAAGGTTAACTGTTCGAGGGCAAATTTCGCCTTGTTTTACTCGATTGATGTTTTTGTTTCCTCATTCCTTTTTTCTTCAGAACATACAGGGGAAAAAAACTCCTTCACAAAAGCAATTACCAATCCTCTAGAGGAATTTAAGCACACACATACATTCCAGTCCCATGCAATGTGTATAAGTAGTACGTATTTAGAGAGAGAGTGTGTGTGTAGAAAGTTGGAGGCCACGGGGTTTCAAGGAACACAAAACCCTCCCGGTTTCTAATTAAATCTCGGCTGCCTTGCAGACAGTGAGTTACGGCTTTATCCAATTAGTCTGATCCTCTCTTTTCTACTTTTCTACAACTATCAGATTCCTGAGGACAAACACCCCCTCGAGCTTAACACGGACAGAAGCTCTTTCCATCTGATCTGTTGCCTACGCCCCCCTCCATTTGCTAATAGTTCTAACGAATTGGTTGGGCACGTCATAAAAAGAAAAGTTATTATCAAAGGAATTTTTATCTTTTTTTCCTAAATTTCACTTTGCAATACAAATCATATGGAATTGGTTTTTAACTGAAATGAAAAACAATCGCTTGTTCGAAATTTATAAAATTAATGAGACGTTGAAAATCTTCTCTTGTAGATAAATTTAAATGGATAGAGAAGAGAAGGAATTTAATTGATTTTAGGATTTAATTGATTAATTTTTAACTGAAACGTTTTATGATTTATTGGGACCTGGTGCAATTATTAAGAGAAATTCTGTTAGATCAAGGGTGTCCACTCTCTAGGAGAGTGCGGGGCTACTTGATTGATTTGAAAATGTGCGGCGGGCTACTGAATTAGTAGCCAGTAGTAATACAGCAACGCAAGTAACTTGAGTGATTTTTAAATGTGCCACGATACCCGGAATCAGTAAATGTGTCATGGGTCACTTGAGTTATCTGGAAGTATGCTACGAGCCACTCAAGTGCTCTAAAACAGTGCCGCGAGTGAATAAAGTGATGCGGATCACAGTGGACGGGGAACTGCACCACAGATCACTTAAGTGCTCTGCTTATATGCGGCTTTATTAATTTTTATAAAATTAGGTCTGAGACCTCAGGTTGGGTCCTGGAAGAGGCCACATCAAATGACAAACACGCCTCTCGAACTTAACACGGAAAGATGCTTCTTCCCGATGATCTGTTGTCTACGCCCCTCCTTTGGTTAATAGCTCTAACGAATTGCCGGACACGTGATAAAAAGAAATTATCATCAAAGGAATAAGTTGCAATAAAAATCATACGAAATCATTGAAATTTGTTTTAACAGAAATGAAAAATCGCTTTTTCTGAATTATAAAATTAATGAGACGCCGAAGATCTTCTTCTGTCGTAGATTAATGAAAAGTGTAAGAGAGAGAATGGATTTAAAATAATAACTTTTCTTACGTATTTAATTGGTTTTCTGAATAATTTTCTGTGATTTATTTTGGGATCTGTTTCAGTTATTAAGATCAGTTGTGTTAGATCAAAGGGTGATCAGCCCCTAGAAGTATGCGAGCCACTTCGTTGATTTGAAAACGTGACGCGGGCCACTGAATTGAGTGATCTGCAACAGCGCGACGCAGGTCACACATATGTCATTAGTAAATGAGCAGCGACTCATTTGATTGATCTGTAAATGAGCTCTAGGAGTGGGCCGCGAGTCACTTAAGTCATTTGTAAATGTGCTTTGTATCATTTAACTCATAGTTTCCCAACCTTTTTTTCTCCCATCGCCCCCAATACAATCTAACCCATAGGATCCTATGTTATACCCGTAGCTTCCACCGCCCCCCTGGAACTTTCCATTGCCCCCAAGGGGGCGTTAACGCCCACGTTGGGAATCACTGATTTAACTGATCTGGAAGAATGCTTCGATCAGCTTAAGTGCTTTAAGATTGGGCCACGAGTCACTCAAACAATCTGTGAATATGTTTGGAATTTAAGTGATTTGAAAATGTATTTCGGGCTACTTGAGTGATCTGGAACTGTGCCGTGAGTCTCAAAAGTGATATTTCAAAGTGCTTCTGGTCGCTCATGTGCTGTAGAATTGTGCGGGAGTTACTCAAGTGATCCACAATTATGTCGAGACTCAATTTATGTGGAATGCACCGCAAATCAGTTAAGCTATCTGTAAATGTGTAATAGGACAGTTCAACGATTTGGACCAGCGCTTAAGGCCATTTAAATAACCTGGAAGTGGGCATCAAGTCATCTAAATGCTTTAGTTACTTAAGTGCTGTAGAACTATTACTCAAGGCATATGCAAATTTATCACGGGTCACTTTAGCGATGTGGAAATTGCAGCGCGAGTCACTTAAGTGATCTGATTTATATGCCACTTAATTCATTTTTACAAAATAAGGCCCGAGGTTTGCAGGTTACATCAGATGATTCCGGGCCCCACTTGACACGCAGGCCATGGATTGATCATGTATGTGCTCGATTGGAGAATCCATTAGAAGAACAAGAACATCCGAGAACAAGTGGCGATCACTGACAGGCGGAAGCAGCGGAATGCACATTTAACCACTTCACGTACAAGATTTTGGCAAGAAATTTGTATTATCTCTACTTAACGAATCGGCAATAAATCTGGTAACCTTGTCCCAACTTAACCGCACCTTTGGAAAAGAAACAAGGGGGTAAAGAAAAAATATATAAAAAGGAAAAGTATAATAGATAAGAGTTTTTATGTCCTCTTTTCATCCTCATCCTCCGTGTTTCCACTCTTACGCATGCATATAGTAGAAAGCTACTTTATAAACAAAGGAGGGGAAAGAAAAAGCAACTTCCGTAGAAATAGGTTTGCCACACAGCTTCGTGATGGCGAAGAAAGAGGAAAGAAAGCACAGAGAGAGCTTGGTTTGAATGCATTCCACTGGTGTTTGGACGTAATATTACGACCGTCATCGCAAAGAGGTTAATACAAATAGAAGTTCAGAACAGTCCAAAATTCCCAACGAGGTGGCCGAAAAAAAGATGCACATATGGATGCCATACATTTGTAAAATACAGCAACCCAACTGAAAATGCACTTATAAAAACTAAAAACCATATACTGCACATGATAAAATATAATATAATGTCCATGAAAAGTATTTATGGTTGCCTTATTCTGAGTACGGAAAGCTTCTCGATTTACCCCAACATGTTTATCGTATTTCTTTTTAAACGTGGTAATTGTGTTACAATTTACTACCGCCGACGGTAAGCCATTACATTCATTAGCAACCATATTAGAGAAAAATTCTCTGAAACTAGCATCGTCCCTTTATAATCGATACTGGTGCCCCTTTGTCAAAGCAGTCGATTGGCGGCGTATGAATAATTCATGGTCCACCCTGTCCATCCCGACACCTGCGTTCTTTCAATATAAAAATCTGCACAAAATGAAGTCCCCTCTTCGTAGTTGAAGCCCCGTGTGCCAACCAGGACACGCGTAGCCCTTCTCTGCACCCCGTTCAGAACTAAGGACGAACTTAGCCTTGGGAAAAGTGGAAAAATGTGATTATAGAGAAGAACGCGTAGAGACCTTTTTGGAAATGACCCCGAGCATTAGAATTAACTAATTAGGGGTCCTTCAAGTATTACGTCAGCATCGTGGGGAGGGGTTTTTGGATTTGCTGACTTTTGATGACAGGGGGGGGGGGGTTGAAGGTTGCTTACATCACCAACCACCCCTTTTTGAAGATACGAAATATTCTAGCTGCTGACGAAATTTTGCTGACGGGGGGGAGGGGGGGGGATTAGTGTTTTGCTGACAAGGGGGGAAGGGGGTCAAAAATGGCTGAAAATCTGCTTACGTAATACTTGAATGGCCCGTTAGGGTTATTAAAAAAATTTTAGCATTATTTCGAGAATTAGTAAATATGTATGGAAAAGCAAACAAGAAATTATAGTTTCGATTTAATTACTTCGAACAACAGAATTTCATTGAGATTACAGCCCTAACGGCCGTTATTAACCGCAGAGTTTAACTGCAATCGCAGGTAAAAGGATTAGAAATCAAAACGGTTTAGTTAAATTCAGGATTTTAACCAATCCGTGTCAATATCTAATCCTTTTACAAGCGACTGCAATTAATCTCAGTCCGCAATTAAACTGTCAGTGAATATGGCCTTAAGGGTGGTAGGGGTTTAAAATATAGTCACTATTTTTTCGGATAGGAGATCGACACGGATTGGTTAAACTCGAGTTTTAAACGAATGCGTGTCAACCTCCTATCCTAAAATTGCGACTAGTTTTAACTAGTGATGCGCAAACTACGGCCCGCGGGACAGATGTTTCCAAGTGCAATATTCACTGAGGTATTCGAATTCGAAAAACGGGAGAAATTTGGGGGAAAAAAACAGCTCTAAATGTAGAAAAACAGTTTACCCGCATTTTTTTCTCACCTTTTCTTCCGTTTTTCGAATACGAGAATATCTCGGTGAATATTGAAATTAGAAACATGAACTTTTTTCCTTTGCATCAGGAACTACAGAGAAAAAGATTACTAATTAGGTTTTTGGGCACATGGGGACTGTTTAAATAGTTATTTTTTTATTTCAATAACTATACAACCCCTTGAAACGTGAACGAAATTTATTTTTCCTAATTGAAATCACACTTCTAGAATCAATGGCTCGCCAGTAAAATACCATACTCACTGTTTTCTTATTTTCTTTTAATTTTTTTTAATTTTTTAATTAAATGTTTAAATTTAATTATGCGCCTTATGAGCTTATTTTGTCCACGACAATCTTAATAATGCACTTTATTCATGTAAATAGGCTCTATATATAAGCTAGCTTATAAGACCTCGCTCATAACATACAAGTCGGTTACAGCATACACTTCTCGAATCACCAATGGAGTATAATATAAGCGAATTCGACTCTATATGATAAAATTAAAACGACATCGCAGTTTAGATTAATCCGGGGGAAAAAAAACATTCCAGATCCAACGGGAGTTATTAACCCGAACAGTCTGACACATCCCGGATCCTAATATCCTCTGAGGCTACAGTTACAGCGCGTAAGATTTCAACTCAACAAAGTACGTGCTTCAAACCAACATCCCAAAGAAAAAAAATAACCAAACGAATAAAATATCCTGACATATATACATATATATATATATATAACAAGAAAACTAGAAACTTAAAACTAGAGATACGTGTTCAAAATTTCATGTCTTCATTTGAGTTTGTTCTTGTTTTTCTTTTTGGAAGTCGTACGAGATGGAGTTCATCCTCCCAAACGCCATTCTGGTAGCATGTCGTTCCGGAATGGATTTTTCCACCGAATTTCACCCCCTTTTTTCCCCCTTTTACTATCATAAAATTATAAAATAAAAATATATCTAGAAGAGAAAAAGCGCTTCTCACTAAAAGACTGGGTATTTCTTTCGTGGAATACGGCACGAATTTTATGGGCACCCGTGTCACTTCCCAATCTCTCCCCTAAAATAAATTTTTATTGGCCAGCCAATATATTTTTTTCCCTTTCCTTTTTACCTATCAAATATTTTCCTCAAAGTAGGGAAAAAAAGCGGTAGTAGTTGTAGTAGCCGTATTATATTGCTGTATCGTTTCCCTTATCCAGCCAATTGAAATTTCCCAAAGCTATTACCTTATACATATAAAATCTATTTTTCCCTCTTACTATTTTTCGGCAATTTTTTTCCCATTTTATTATACAACTACAACTTCCGCTTCCGTAATTTCAAAACGAAAATGTGATTCGCAACCCCAAAAAGAAAGGTACATAATATAATATTCCTCCCGTGGGTATTATTCGGAAGTAATCGTTTTTCTATTTGTTTTTTTCTTTTTATTATGTATTATGGGTAAGTGGTTTGTTCGGTATTACTTGTACTTCCTAATGAGGTATAATATATATACCTTTTAATACCGTTGCTGTTTGGGAATCGGTAATAAAATACATATTTCTATTTTGCGGTGATGAAAAAAGTACGTGATTCCTGGGATTTATCACGTCCATGTGAATTTAATTATCAAGATAATTCTAATTTTGTTTTTTGTTTTGATATGGTCGATAACATTACATTCGATGGGAGAGGCGGTGAAGCGTGCGACTTTACTCTAGATTGGCATGCTCACTATGCTTCTCTCTGCTGTTAATTAGTAAGTGCACGCGACTGCACTCCACATCACTTTGATACGTACAGGGGTTGGACAAAATAATGTGAACACCTGTGCAAAAAACAACACTCGAGGGATCCTGTCTTATACTCCCGCTCTCTAGTGTGGAAGAGTTCTACTTAGTGGGCGATAATGTGCACACATCAGTCTAGTCGTAGCAGTCATAGCGTTCGGATGCGATGTAGTATATTGGGGCGTTAAAACTTCGTCATGGCTGACCTCACAGATTTCGAAACAGGCATGATTGTTGGAGCCCGTCTTGCCTAAGCCACAGTAAGGAAAACGGCCACCCTTGTTCGTATCGGGAGAAGTACCGTGTCGATGGTAATGACAGCCTATAGCAAACAGGGAAAGACATCATCGGCCAAGCATAACAGTGGCCGAAAGTCGAAGATGGCTGATAGACCCAGAAGGGTTTTGAAGCGAGGTAGCTAACGCAAGTCAAGAGCAATGATATCGTGAGATGCACACGGCAAAGGTGCATCCAGTGATATCACTTTGATTTCAATATCTCTTCCCGTATAGGCACCAGGCCCGCGGCCCTGATTCATAGCAAATTGTTTTCCGCTGTATCTGAAAAGTACGCAGCGCACGTCAAAAGCAATGGTATTGTCAGATGCACATTGAAAAAACAAATCGAATAATTTCACTCTAGCTTCAATTTCTCCACCCGTCTGCTCACCAGGCTCGCTGCCCTCATTCGTAACATATCCCCCCCCCCCCCGCTATGTCTCGAGCCTTTCATAACGAAAATAGACGACATTGATATCGTTTGCTAGCTATTCCAATAAAATAAAGCCGATGATCATTAGGTAACGTCAATACCTAACACCCGATTCAAAGCACAGAAAACGCATTCGCGTCAGAACTCGCGGCCGTATCTATGACACAGCCTGGCCCATTTTTATTTATTTTAATTAATATTCAGATATAAATTCATAGCAATAAAGAATTGTGTTAATTATAAAATCAATCAACCTATTCCCTCCCCCCCCCCCCCACCTCTTGTGCTAGTTTTAAAATCTAAACTTTAGAACAGTCCAAATAGCTTTTCTTCCACCTCATCCTCCGTTTCTTTTTGGTTTGTTTCGAAAAACCGAAAGGGGAAACAGAACCATCTGCCGTTCACCCCTGAATAGACAATTTCTATTCTAAGAATCACTTGACTATCTCGGTATTTGAGGAAAAAAGAAGTATTTGTATTATATCAATTATGCAAAAGAGAAAGAAATGAAGTTCGATCTCGGTTCTCGCGTGACAAAAATCTGATTGCTTTTTTCGCATTCGGTATGAAGCGTAATCCCATCTCCTAGAATATCGGCAATAAGAAAAGATTGACTCTCACGAGAGACTTTTTCTTTGGTTGCTTCGAAACGAAATGTGGAAAGTGCTCATAAAGCGATAAGTTAATACCTTGATTTATTGCTCGTAGGCTTCGTACGTCGGCAGTAAAGTGCCAAAAAGACACGTGATTTGCACACGACGCTCTGGCAGGTTTTATTGGGCGTAATTGTTCAGATTAGGAAACACCATTCATTTCAAAGAAGTGCATAGGGTTCGATGAGAAGCTTGGCCGAACGTTCCACTTAATTGAACTCTCATTTATTTAGCCGTAATCGCCTTAACGCCGTCGATTCCTGTTAAGAAGATAGTTCTGAGCTCAGGAGTCATTGTCTGATTGAATTTGGATTTGCAGATGTTCCACCCACCCTGCACTTTGATGGAAGGAAAATCTTGGCTTCTATTATTTCCGCTGTAAATATCAGAGAAAGATGGCATCACCACCAGAACATAACTCTGGCATCATAAATACGCTATGCTCACACATATACACCCAGAACACTCGTTCAAGCACGTTAAAAAATCTCAATAGATACGTCTAGGAGGAGGAGGAGCATGTTCGGTTAAGAAGTTTAGTCGGTTCAACCGCATCCTACGGGAAGCATCGACCACATCCTGCTGAAGATGTCCTTCTCAGACTTTCTTCACCGTCTAATTGGTCTTGTCATCCCCACACGACACCGAAAACGCTGTCTATTTATGCCAGGTAAGTTGAAGCGAAACAAACTGATTGTGGCTTTTGAATTGACACCTGCAGGCACTTCGTTTTCGTGATCGTAAGGTATTCATGTTTTCAGAATTACGCTTGTTTCTTGTTATACTGGTGTGGCCATCCGCTTTCTACATTCCGAAGTGAAACTGATAAATCCTATATTTCCATGTTGAAGTCCGCCTGGTCTCTGTAGAAAAACTCTTTATCAAACGGAAGACCAGCACGCATTGGCGCCTCGAAGTTGGAAAACCGCAGAAAACAAACTTCAGCCGACCACCATTACGCCACCGATGTGATGGCATAGCTATTTATACCATGTCCGCAATCAGTTCAGCACACAAGAATGTGGTTTATAACTATTTATTCAACAACGGGAGGGTTTCTTTGGAATGTTGCCGCCTAGAATTTTTTGTGTATTTGTAGGTGCTGCCATCTCCATCCCATATTGGCAGCGCTTATAACGGAGGTAGACGGCTTTTTCTCTGCCCAAGATATCAAGGGGGAAACAGATGTTTTCTGGGTTTCATGCTGAAATGAACTCGAAAAGAAACCAGATGACTTTTTTTTTTGCTTTTTCGAGTTCACCTCGGCGTAAAATCCAGAAAGTATCTGATTCTTTGAGAGGTTATAATGTTGAAATTATATTTGCATTATGATTATTCATGCATAATAATCTTCTGATAGTAATAATGGACGAATCACAGACATTCATATCTCTTGACTTTTACAGAGTCTGTGACGAGATATCTCTCCTAACATGATGCCTCTTATACAAATACAAATATTTCGGCGATTCCTAGATGTCTCTCTTCTCTAAAACCCCCCTTACGTCGGCAATGCGAATAATGATACCGTTTTAAGTTTCCTTCCGCTGTGTGATGGCACTTTTTTCCATTCCCCACTCCCAACTTGTCAGATCGACTGCCAGAAGGCGGAGTCGGCTTTTGCTCAAAGTTTCATAACAGAAGGAGATTTTTTTTTCTATTTTCTTTCAGGGTAGTATAGGAATATACACACAGTAAGAATAATAGAAAAAATAGGGTATTTCTTCTTCCTGGGTTTTCTTTTTTTCTTGTGTTTTTATTATTCTCGATGTTAGGGAGAACACACTTTTCAGCTGCACAAATTCAGGAAAAAAAATTTTCCTCTTGGAAAAATTTTGGCATTTTACAGACGTTCTATTGCATAGTTCCCCAACCTCTTTTGTCCCGTCGTTCTTTTCTTCAGAATTTTTTCTCTCCCATCGCTCCCCTCCCCCACAACGCAATCTAAACCATAGAATCCTATGTTATACCCGTAGCTTCTACCGTCCACTTGGACCATTCCATCGTCCCCAGGGAGCGTTAACGCCCACGTTGGGAATCTTTGGTCTAGTGATTTCCACTTGAGCACTTTTAATATGGATCAGGAAAATTGCTAAAACCTTAAAGGGTTAACAAAGATAGTCTTCAATAGCAAATTTTCATGCAGTTTTTTGCTTTTTTTTGCATTTCCAGTTGCTCTCAAAATGCAAACTAGAGAATTTTTCTTTCCCGTTACATGCTTTAAGAAAAAATCCGCACGAATGAAATACTTTATTTTGAGATCAAACAAAAATTATAACGCAGAAATATTTTATGGCGAAGCAAGTTATTTTTGTTATTTAAAACCATGATATAGCAAGAAATTGCCATTTTTTTTATTTGGCTCACAAACCTCCGCAGCCATAATACAGATTTATACACAACATTCCCGGAATAAAAAGCGTAAGGGAAAAATCACTGTTATATACGTAACTGGATTAAAGCGCTTTATTTCCAAACCATCGCCTCCTTCGGCGAGGAGTTTTAAACGCATAAACGCGTCAAAAATTTACGACAGAAACGCTTCGTTCTTTTATAAATGCTCGGCACTAATATTTTGATCCTCCCCCCAAAACATCTGGCTATTGGCGCAGTTAAGGCACAGATGAGCGATGCATATTATAAATCACTGGTGACGAGCCGCGACAGCTCATCGTTTTTGTCGAGCGTCTTTATAGCTGAACAAAAGAGGCTGAACCGACGCCGCAGCCTATTTAGACGGATGATGGAATGAAAAAATAGGCTCGGCCAAAAAAAAAATATATATATAACATAAAGGCTTTTTATTTCAAGTTTCAAGGGAAATCTATTCGCCACCTCTTGGAATTTTCCAAAGGAAAACCCGTTGCCTCTTTATGCGTGAATATTTTGTTGTTCTATCAAGCTATACCATCGACTGTACACATTGAATATCTAACCTCCTAATCTTGGTAGACCTCTACACGTTATTTGGACCATCGGTGAAGTTATGAGTTGTTATATACGTTATATTTAGATAATTAACTGCTGTAAAAAGCGCCACCTTTTCACGTGGTGGTGAAACATTTAACTATTTTTAATTGAATCTCATTTGCCTCCCTCTCTATCGTCCATATATGTATGTTTCTCAACCTAAGGTCCGCGACGATAACACAGGTGGTCCGCAGATAGACTTGATAAATTTATTTACCCGTTAGAACTAACATTAGTATTATCCATATGGGTTCAAATAAAAATCTCAAAACTTATGTTCGCCTTGCATCATCGTGAATAATGCAGGAAATTGCGATCCTAAAATACGGGATTTTATATCATTAAATTTTGCCAAAAATTGTTCTTTGTTGCATTTAATGCATTTCGATAATTGCTGCTAAAATTGATGAAGGGGATGCGCAAATAACGGGCTCCTACAATATTGCAATAAACAAAAATATGTTTTACACAGGAAAAAAATCGAATGATCTAATGATCCTATTTCATTGGTAAATTGCAATTTTGAATAATAATCTGTGAAATACGGGACATCGCCTACTGCCATAAAAAATATTGCCAGAATTGGACAATCAACAATCGTTATTAAAATTGAGGACAAAACGTTAAATCTGAGAAATTAACACGCGAGATATAAACATTTATAATGGTTGTCATAATTATCGTAATATAATTCATATTATGAAAACTGTGCATTCACAACTTTGGTAACAAATATTACGGATTCAAATAAGTATCGCTGAAGAAACGGGACAAATATATTATAAAAAAATCGGAACAACTAAAATTACGGGAATAACCCCTTAATACGGGACGCAAGTGGTCCGTCAAATAGTTTCAGACATTTTATGTTTTCATAAAGGTTGAGAAACATTGCTGTACACCAGTAAGGCCAGATACATTACGCCTTACATCTTTTGCAGATGACTCTCAAGACGTTCCTAAGTGATTGAAGCGTCTAGCGTTTATTTACAAATCAAACTGTTGTATACAACGATGATCATAATCACATCAAAAATTGGTTAATTGAAGATGATAAGTTATGAACATGATGATCTTGTACATAAATTTCGTAAGTTCCATATGTATATCCCATATTATAACCATCAAGTTTCATCAACATACCTCCATCGGAATGGGACCTATTATACGGCTGAGTAGTGTCAGTTTATTTATAGGCCTAACCCACCGTGTATGTTAGGGCTACCCATGCACACGTAAACGGCACGTTCCTGCATGTATTGATTCGTTAGAAATTCCGCAGAAGAATGTCTAGGAGTTGCATGTACGGTACCACTGAGCAAAACATGTTGACAGTGATGCGGATAAGTCATCTGAGTGATCGGAATAACTGATCACATAAACTATGGTAAGAATGCACAAAACGAACTTCACAATACAACAAAAGATTCTGAAGCATGAGAAAAAATTGTGAAATTTGTGTGTACGTATTTTTCCAAAAAGTTATACGTAGTGTCTGTACTATACCAATTACTGTCTTGATGAATTATCGCGACATCGTTTTCATGTAATCACTTCTAATAGGGTTTGCAGAAAATTCACCGACAACACTTCGACACGAGTCAGTGTGCCAGTAAGTGAGCGGGGAATGATCGAATGAGTGAGTCAATAAATGATACAGTAATTAATGAGTGACAAAGCGGCCAGTGTTGGTGAGTGATCAAACTAGTGAGCGAGCGAGTGACAGTGCGAGTAAGTGCGTGAACTGCCGATTGAGTGCGTGACAGACTGAGAGACCTAGTGATGGAGTAACAGTGTGAGTGACCTATAGTCACATAAGAGAAACAGTGTGGGCTATCTAGTTAATGAGTGAGTGAGGGATTGGCAGAGTGAGCTATCTAGTGAGTTGGTGATTGAATGAGCAACCTAGTCACCTAGTCAGGGAGTAACAAAGTGAGTGATCTAGTTAATGAGCAAGCGAGTGACAGAGTGAGCGATCAGGTTGTTGGATATATAACAAAATGAGAACCTAGTGAGTGAATGACAAAGTGAGTGACCGGCCTACTGAGAGAGTGGTCTAGTGACATAGTGAGTGACATTGTGAGCGACCTATGAAGTAAATGAGTGACTTGGTGATCAAGTGAGTGACCTAGGGAGTAAGTCAGTGATCTTTTGAGTGAATGATATAATGATCAACCTAGTGAGTGAGTGATATAATGCATGACCCAGTGAGAAGTGATAGAATGAGCTACCTAGTGATTGACTGAGTGACCTTGTGAGTGAGTGAGCTAGAGCTGTAGTTGACAGACCAGTTTCGCTCACTTGTTCACGTGATCATTCATTCACTCGTTCTTCCACTCATGTCGAACTGATAACGGTGAATTATTGTCGCGGAATTTTCTATTCGCGTTCTAATAGAAATAGGCAACGTACACCCCCGTGATGTACATATTGATAATAACCTCTATTGCGGACAGATTCAACACGCGAACTCGCTTACGCAACTGATACACTAATGTGGTCATAAATAAATAGCGGATTGTTTGTTCGTGTCCACCTTATAATACCTCCGTCACACTTGGCAAATGAAATGTTGCCATAATTAACCTCTCGCTTAACAAGTCAGTTTCGCGTCCCTATACCGTAGTAGTTTCAAATTCTATTCACAAAGGTACGTGTCGGTCTAAATTTAGCCTCAGTTTGTATGAAATTTCCTCGGGGCAAAGGAACGAATTACTTACGCGCCCACGAACAACAGGTTAATTATAGCTTCGTGAATGTTACTGGTGAAACATTCATATTAGGAAATGATCATTATTCCCGGACAGTGTCTAATATATATATTTGTGTGTGTGTGTGTGAGAGAGAGAGGGGGGGGGGAGAGAGAGAGAGATATTTCCCCTCATTCCTTCTTTTCTACCAGAAAGCTCTAAAATGATTATTAGTCCCCTTATCCTCCTCTTAATCATTAAGGACCGTTCAATTATTACGTCAGCAAATTTTAGACATTTTTGACCCCATCCACCCCACTTGTCAGCAAAAGTCAGCAAAACGCTGACCGTCTTCCTCCCCCCCCCCCTTATCAGCACAATTTCGTCAGCTCTGCCCCCCCCCTCCTAACGCATATTGGTCGGATCAGGGACATGCGCAGGGGGGCATAAGAGCTCTTGCTCCCTAAACAATCAAAATTTTATTTTTTAATGCAAAAATATTTCAAAAAATAAAATTTCAAAAGAATTTATATGGTGTTTAATCAATTTCTGTTAATTTGAATGCTATTTGGAGGTATGAAATAAAAATTTCTGTTTTTAAGAAATTCATTGTGATCCTCTAAGCCAGTGATTCCCAACGTGAGCGTTAACGCCTCCTGGGGCGCGATGGAATGTTCCAGGGTGCGGTAGAAGCTACGAGTGTAATACAGGATCCTATGGGTAAAATTGCGTTTGGGAGCGATGGGAGAAAAAAAAATTTCTGAAAAATGGGGCGATAGGACAAAAAAGGTTAGGGAACTACTCTAAGCGTCTCAGCCATACACAGTAAAACCTTGGCCCGTGCCTGGGGGGTTGGTTGTCTGATGTGGCCTGTCCCCTCAAACCTAATTTTATGAAAATGAACCAAGCTTCACATTTACAGATCTCTTAAGTGACACGTGGTTCAATTCCAGAGCATTTCAGCTGCCCGCGGCAAATTTTCAGATCACTCAAGTAGGCCCGTGACCCATTCACAAATCACTTCAGTGACCCGCGACACAGTTCCAGAACACTTAAGCGATCCGTGGCACATTTAGAGATCCCAATAAGTGATATGTGGCACAGTTTTAGAGCACTTAAGCTGCCCCCCCCCCCATTGTGGTTCTACATCACTCAAGTTACCCGTGGCATTATCAGATTACTCTTGAATGAGCCGCGGTATAATTACGGATCACTTGAGTGACGCGCGGCCCAGTTCCAGAGCACTTAAGCGGCCGGTGCACATTTAAAGATCACTTGTATTCGCAAAATATTTAGCCATCAACAAAGCGGCTCTGTAGGGCACTTATGAATACGCAGAATGTTAGTTCAGGTGCCCACAAACTAGCGAAAGGTTTTTCTCGTTTTTTGGCGCACCGAGTAAGATTCCATTAAGAATATTTCGTACTTTTATATAGGGTGGTAGATGACGTAAGCATCATCAAATCGGGAACCCCCCCCCCCCATTGATGCTGGCATAATACTTGAATGACCTCCTAATAGATATAATAAAAAAAATATATACTGTATACAGCAGGGATGCACACACTTTTCAGTCCACGGATCAGATATACTTCATTTCATTTCACGCCATGCAACGCCCAGGCTCTACGGACCATTGTTATTTTTCGCCAATGCCCCGGATCAGGGGGCTGGCGAAAGTGTCAAAAATGGGGAGGAAGTGGTCAAAAATGACTGTCGGGTACCTTATTATGCATATAAAATACCGTACATGAATATTATTAATACCGTACATTATTAACAAAAAGGTATGTATACAAATATAAAAATTTCTATTATAGAAAATTTATATCGATGATTATTTATATTTTAAGATCTAGAATCAGCACTTGGAAATTACTTAACCCCTTTAAGGTCGACCTAATATTGTGTCCAAATGCCTTTGGAATAAAGTCAAACAAGCTCTTTCTCTCTGTTTTCTTTCCTCTCTTATCACCGTCAGGCTTTGCTGTAACCCTACACACACACGCGCGCGCGCGACGCTGTTCTTTTTACCTTCCTTTTATTTCTACACAATTATTAGTGACTTGTTCGTCACGTATGATGCATCCTTCTACTATACACGTATAAGAGCAAAAGTGAACTGGTTGCGTGTGCGTGTGTGTGTGTGTAGGGGGGGGGGGGAAGAAAAATCTACTTGGTATGCTCTATCTCTTACCTGTCTATCTCTACACTCTCTTATCTCTCTATACACTCTGTTATCTCCCTATCTCTACACTCTCTTATCTCTCTATACACTCTGTTATCTCCCTATCTCTACACTCTCTTATCTCTCTATACACTCTGTTATCTCCCTATCTCTACACTCTCTTATCTCTCTATACACTCTGTTATCTCCCTATCTCTACACTCTCTTATCTCTCTAATCTTACACTCTCTTATCTCTCTATCTCTATACTCTCCAATCTCTCTACCCCTACACTCTCTTATCTCTCTATCCCTACACACTCTTATCTCTCTATCCATACACTGTCTTATCTTTACATTCTCTTATCTCTCTATCCCTACACTCTCTTATCTTTTTATCCCTACACTCTCTTATCTGAACTTATGTACAGTATCATACTGTTTTCTTTCCATTGTATTTCCCCCCTTCAACTTCTTTAGTTAAGGTTAGGACGAAGTAACCATATTTTTCGTCTATTCGTGAAATAGAAACATCCGAATTTTTCGCCGAGACCCTGTAACCTGTAAGCGAACCGGTTGAGAATAGATAAATTTTTCCATGTTACGAAAACATTGTAGACCAGTGTAATTAACAAAATTTATATCTGCAACAGTGTTTCCCCAAAGTGTACAATATCGTCCCATGGTGGGCGATGGAATGGTCCAGGGGGTGGTAGACGCTACGGAATGGTCCAGGGGGTGGTAGACGCTACGGAATTAACGCAGGATCCTATTGGTTCACTTGAGTAGGGTGGCGGGGCGATGAGAGGAAAAAAAATTCTGATGAAGGGGACGATGGAACAAAAAGTTTGGGAATTTGCGATAATCTATCCAACGAACTCATAAGTGGCCCAGGCGGCAACGGATGCAAGGCAATGCGTCGGGGATGGGGGCAACTAATTGTGTAGATCAATAGCATTATTCTGTATTTTTAGGGACAGATAATTTCCCCCTATATTCTCCCGCACTTAGGAAGTGCACATGCCCCATCGCTTTGTTTGTTATAAAATAATTACCACTTATAATCTTGGTTAGCTATGGCAACCCTAACGATTATTTATCTTTTTGGTCCCGTTTGCATGGGAAATGAAAAAGCCAGTTTCTTTCACTCTGCATTAGGAAAAGATTGCAAACGATTATGGGAAAGGAGCATGTATAGGGATTTCCAGCCCCTTTCGACCAATACCCGAAATTTCAAAGAATTCATTATATGTGTCAACTGGCCGGCCAGTGGAACGAGCCGATTTCGAGCTTTGGCCGACTATTACTACTACTAAACCACACATGTAACTCGTTCATATTCCTCTGCGGAACTTCTAACGAATTGGTACATGTTGGAAAGTGCGTGTCAATGTTGTGAACCTAAACGGGAAATTGTTTCTGTGCAATGCTTGTTACAGTGCTGCCATCTACCACATATTTTTCGAACTATGAGTGAAGTGTAATGTTTGATGATTTTACCACTGTAGGCCTGTTGCTCTCTGCGGCGAGACTTTTTTAATGAGGAGATCGGCTTGCATTCGCACCTCAAAGTTGGGAACCGCAGAAAACCAAATTCAGCTGACCACCACTGCGCGGCTGGTAGGGGGGGGGGGGGGCTTTGACCGACCGTAACACACGCACGCACCACGTTCTGGCATGTACCAGTTCGTTAGAAATTCTGTAGAGGAATGTGCATGTGAATAATGGATATACGCGGATAAGTAGTGGTAGAATACTTGTCCGTACTCTCGGTATGTAGTCTCTGTAAACACCTTTGCAGCTTATGTAATTGATAGTCAACTATATAGGTTACAGATACTCGTATTCCGTGAGCTCTGAAGATGTCCATCGAACATGTGAACGAAACGTCCGGATTTCCCAGAAATATCTTCTCCCACACATTAAAAATTATACAATTCCAAAAATTTTGTGGTAAAATAAAACAAATAAAAATTTTCAAATTTTTATATTGAGGTATGACAACGTATAATAATTCCATCCAATAAATCTACAGAATTTACCGTAATCTAAAGATTTAAAATATATTCAGAACACACTATTTGTTATCCATACAAACTATTCTAATATAATACGAGAGATGTTATATCTATTCCCAAGGAATTTTTGATGCTCCGAGAACATAACGATACATCCATAGACATTTAAAAATCACAATTTATTTTAAAATATATGAAACGGGGGAAATTGCATGCGAAAAAAATCACTAGAAATTTCTTTCCCACAAAAGATAAATGAAATTTCTTTTGTTAATCATCTGATGTTTTAGGCCGTTTCCCTTTTTTTCCTTTTTTGTGCCGGGGAAAATGCAAACATATTACGTAAGAAAGTTGTGTAACAATACACAACGTCCTATTCCGTTACTTTAAAGGAAAAAGAAAAAAAAGGAAAGGGAAAAAAAGCTATATTATATCATTTTTATTTCAAAAAGAAATTCATTTCTTCGAGGAACTTGACTTTTATAAACGGTATTTTCCCTAAGGTCAAGGAAAAAATACATTTTTAAGATACATTTTCTCAGCCACCTCGTTGGGCATCTTGCCTGTTGCAGCGTTGTATTTTTATTTGTATTTGTATTACAATTTTGAGGAACATTTAATAAATCCGTAATGTTGGCTTCTTAACATGCTACATCTATTTGCTATGAAAGTAACATTAGTGCTCGCACACGATGGCTATAAACTCCGTAAAGAACAAGAGAAGAATGAAAATATAAATATGAACAATATACAGGGTGCTACCTTGAAGTAGCCACTTCAAGTAGCCTTGAAGTAGTAGTTTATCTTGGTGTTTTCCAGAAATTTATGCATACGGTATTCATTCGATTATGAAAGAACCAAGTTTTTCCTCTCTTATTACATAAATTTTAACAGCATTCGATGTGGTTTTGTGTGAAATCTAAAGTATTAATCCCCTTCAACTAAAAGTTATTTAACATTTTTCTGTGTAATACGGAATTATAATACAAATGCGATTTTAGAATGGATTTCGGAAAGAAAATATTATTATTCCAATCCACGTGAATTACACCAAAATTTTGTAAATTATAATAAAGTAATAAAAATGCTCACGGTTTTGGTAAATACGTAATATATAATTGTATCCATTAAATTTCATTATAAACAGAAATTATAGCTATCTAAAGATTTAAAATATATTAAGAACGCACAACTTGCTATTCACATACAAAATATCTCAGCGTAGTACGAGGGATAATATCATATATTTATTCCTAAGAGGACTTTTGATATCCTGAGAACATAACGATATATCCATAGACATTTAAAAAGCACAGTTTATTTTAAAATACATAAAAGCGGGGGAAATTTGCATAAGAAAAAAAAATCTCTAGAAATTTCTTTTCTACAAAAGATTTTGTAGAGAACATTTATTTTGTTAATCTTCTGATGTTTTTGGTTTATTTAGTTTTTCTTGTGCAAGGAAAAGGCAACCATAATTTACATAAGAAAGTTGTAGAACAATACACAACGTCCAATTCCGTTACTTTAAAAAAAAGAGGAAAAATAATTTTGAATTTTCCTTGGAAATAAAAATAATTTATTTCAAAAGAGGTCAAAGAAACAAAAATATTTTTTGAGATAATTAACTTCTCTTCCGAATTCATTCGGTTATTATTGAACAACCACATTCCACCTCAATTATTTCATGTATTTTACTAGCCTTCGATTCATTTCCGTGAAATCCAAAGTGCGAATCCCCTTCATCTAAAAGTTGTTTCAGATTTTTCCGAGCAATACGGAAATGGAATACAAATGCGATTTTGGAATAAATATCAAAAAGTAAAATATTATTATTCCATGACAATATGCATGTGAATTATAAAACAAATTTGTAAATTATAATGAAATAACAAAATTTTTCACACTTTTTTATTGGCAAACACCTAATAATTCAACCCATTAAGTTCCACTAGAAACAGAGTTTATAGCGGTCTAAAGATATAAAATATATTCAGAACACACTTTTCGCAACGCATACAAAATATCTCGGCGTAACAGGAGATATATTATACTGTAATATATTTACTCCTAAGGGAATTTTGATATCCCGAGAACATAACGACGCACGCCATAGACATTTAAAAAGTACAGTTTATTTTAAAATACATAAAAGCTGGAAAAATCGCATCCGAAAAAAAAATCACTAGAAATTTCTTTTCTGCAAAAGATACAGAAAATTTCTTTTGTTAATCTTCTGATGTTTTCGGCCGAGGTTTTATTTTATTTATTATTATTTTTTTTTTTTTTGTACATTGGAAAATGCACTCATAATTTACGTAAGGGTATTGCATAACAATACACAACACCCAGTTTCATTACTTTAAGATGTAGAATTATTTTGATTTCAACAGAGAATCTCCATTTCTTCGAGACACTTGACTTTCACAAAAACAGTATTTTCCCTAAGGTCAAGGTAAATACATCTTTTTAAGGTAAGATATTTCTGAATTTAATTCTGAAATTAATTCTCAATTTTTGCATGTAATACAAAAATGGAAACAAATGCGATTTCAGAATAAATTACAAAAAACAAAAATTATGATTCCAATCCACAATATATTTACAACAATATCTGAATAAATTGTATTGGATTTTTTTAGGTTGAATAAATGAATTGATACATAAAGGCATCTGAATTATTTAGATGCTTCGAATCATGAATAAAAATTATATTATTATTCTCGAAAGTATATTTTTCTAATCAATTTTACTTTCCCACAAGAATCACGCGGTTTATTTATTATATGCCTTTTACAAAAATAACCAAAACTGTACGTATTTTAACAGAAAATATTGTTCTGAATCAATTTAATGAAACTTGGAAAAGTTATTTGTCTACACTGGAAATTTGAAAATAATCAAATTAATGAGATATTAATAAACAATTAAACACAAAAAATAGTTGATATCTGTATTATATGATTATGTTAGGCGCGTGAATGAGAAAGAATGCACTTAATTTATCCCATAATTTTTTTTCACAATATTAGAAGAATTCCCTTTAATACTGTTGCTTGCGATTTAAAAAAAATCATAGAAGCTAACGCGTTGCTTATATATAAAGTGATATATCAGTTTATTCTCGTATAATACTCAAAAATTATGAATAAATAAATTTCATTTTTATTTTTCGGAGTTGGTTCTGAGCATTTAGAAACCATTTTCTAACTACTAATTATTTTTAGAATACAAACTGAGGTACTTGACTTTTGCAAACGATATTTTTCCTAAAGTGAAGAGAAAAATATATTTTTAAGATAAGAAATATTTCTCTTGGGAGGGTTTTCCCTGAAATTAATGCATACGGTATTCATCAGAATAATAAAAGAATCACATTTTTCTTCGCGTTTTGTATGTATTTCAGTTAATCCATCTATTTCTGTAGTGTTTCTTCATCTGAAAGTAACTTCTAATTTTTATATGTAATACGGAAATGGAATACAAATCCTTTTTCTACCTGAATTTCTAAAATAAATTATAAAACCAGGGAAAAATGTAAACATAATTTACGAAAGAAAGCTGATAACAACATATACGACGTCTGCTTTGCTTATTTTAAGAAGGAGAAAATGCATTTTTCATTTTTATTTCAGAAGAAAATTCATTTCTTCGAGGCACTTGACTTTTAGAAACGATATTTTTCCTAAGGTCAAGGAAAAAATTCATGTTGAAGATAAGAAATTTCTCTTGGGGTTTTCCAGAAATTGATGCACGCGATATTCCTTCGATTATTAAATAATCACGTTTCTCCTTTCGTATTACCTGTATTTCAATAGCATTCGATTTATTTCTCTGTGAAATATAAAAAAAGTACCAATATCCTTCATCTAAAAGTTATTTCAGATTTTTTTCTGTGTAATACGAAATTACAATGAAAATGTGATTTTAGAATGGATTTCGCAAAGGAAATACTATTATTCCAATCCACATGATTATTACATGACAATATCCACTTGAATTATACTAAAACTTCCTAAACTTTAATAAAATAATAAAAATTCTCACACTTTTAGTAAATTTGTGTGTGTAGTCATTATATCCATTAAACTCCATTATAAACAGAAATTGTTGCTATTTAAAAATTCAAAATATATTCAGAATACACAACTATTCATACAAAATATCTCAGTATAAACGAGAGTGCAGTATAACACGAGAGATATTGTAATATATTTATTCCTAAGGGAACTTTTTTTTGATGCTCCGAGAACAAAACGATACGCTGTAGATCTTTGAAAAAAAGCACAGTTTATTTTTAAAGCACATAAAAGCGGGAAAAATTGCATCCGGAAACATCACTAGAAATTTCTTTTCTACAAAAGATAGAGGAAATTTCTTTTGTTATAATCATCTGATGTTTTAGACAGTTTTTTCTAGCTGCCGGGGAATACGCAAACATATTACGTAAGAAAGTTTTATAACAATACGCAATGTCCAATTACGTTACTTCGAGAATGGAAATTTATCTACCAATTTATCCATCATTTAAATCCACTTTTTGAGAGACTTTCCTAAGGTATACTATTCGAATACGAGTAAATAAGTTTCATTTTTAATTTTTTGGAATCGTTTGTGTGAGATCTCCTTCTCTCTCTCTCTCTCTCTCTCACACACACACACAGCTATTTTCTAAATAATTACAATTTTAGAATGCAAATTGAGGCACTAAAAAACACCAATGCATTAAAAAATGGTAATTTTCTTAAAATCACATGAGAAAAATATGTTTTTTGGGATATAAAAATTCTGTTGGTTTTTCTGTGATAGTAATGCATATATTCAATCGATTATTATAGAATCACATTTTTCCTGTATTTGCATGTACGTATTTTAATAGCGTTCAATTCATTTCTGTTGTGTTCGTGTTCGTTTTTGTGAATTTTATTACTTATTTTTCTGTGTAGTACGGAAATGGAATAAAAATGCTGTTTCGAGAAAAATTTCAAAAAGAAAATATTATTCCAACCCACATGGATATTTTATGGCAATACCAATATGGAATTATAATAAAATAAATTTTGTAGAATGAATTGATGTAAATACATTTCAATTACCGAATCGTTTATGAATCAGAAAGAATTATATGAACATTTTCGAAAATGAATTTATCAATTCGCCCGTATTTCCCAAAAGAATTAGTAATTCACTTATTCTATTTATTTTACAGAATAAACCAAAGCTCTACGTGTTGCAACAGAATAAATTATTGAATATTTTTGAATATGTTATGAAATTTAATGCAGTTAAGAAAAGTTTTACATTGAATTTACTCCGTGTATATAAAAATGAAAATTAACGAATTTGTTTGCTACTAAAACTAAAATTGAGTACGTCCAAGTCCATTTATAAAATTTGAAAAAAAATTCAAGCAATAAGATTATTGGTTGCATGCGCAAAAATGCAACTGATAACCTTATTGGCTGAATTTCTCGAAATTTATAGATGAAATTTTATGAAACTTTTATGGTGTTATCCAGGCCTAACACACTCAATCACTTTTTTTTTTCTAAATTTTAGAGGATTTTGTCGTATTGCTTGCAATTTTAAAAACATAATTTTACATTAGTGGTTCCCAACATTTTTTAGGCCATCCTCCACCAAAGCATCTCTGATATACCGATATCCCGCCACCCCATACTTTTGTCAGGCGGTGTCCTCACCGTTGAAACCTTAGTTTCATGACGAAGGGTTTTTTCTCTTCCTTTCAAGTGCAAGAACCATTATTTTTTTTTTGCTTCGCCTCCTTAAATTTAGAAGCCAGGGGCCTTTGTTCCACCTTTATGTCTACTTTTACTTAGTTAAAAGCGGTGGTTCTGAATCGGGTGATCGGAGAGACATCAGAATGTTCGTGAGCTCGGATGAGAAAACTATTAGATCATTGTTTTACACTGCTATATGCACAAAATGTTATTTTCAAAGGAGTTCGCGACCTTCATTTTTTTTATTGGCACGAGGTCGGTGGACTTCATCTTACTTTTAAAAATTGTTAGTGAAACAATCACAAAATATTAAGAACTCTTAGTACAACCCCTTCCACTTGAAAAATTAAAGAAAGAAGTCATCAAGAAATTGTTTAAAAATTAAAAATTTTAATGGATACAAAAAAATGAAGGTTTCAAATTCATAGAAAAACTCAAATTGTCCCCTTGTGGGGCGTAGACCTCACGGTTGGGAATCATCGCTTTAGAGGCTTGCGTTGTCCAACGTAGTGTGGCAGCTACTTCAATTTTCTCCTTAAGCTTGATTATCAATGTCATCGTATTCAAAAATTATGAATAATTAAATTCTATTTTTATTTTTCGGATTTGGTTCTGAGCATTTAGCAACTATTTTCCGACTAATAATTGTTTGCATAATACAAATTAAGTCACTTGACTTTAAAAAACGGTATTTTTCCTAAGGTCACAAGGTAAACAATATCTTTTTGAGATGAGAAATATCTCTTTTGGGGTTTCCAATGAAATTAGTGCATGCGATATTCATTCAGTTATTGAAAAATCTGATTTTTCGTGGTAATTTTCATGTATTTTATTAGCGTTCGAGATTGATTTCATTGTGTTTCTCCATCCATAGGTTATTTCTAATTTATATATGTAATACATAAATGAAATAGAAATGCGTTTTCGGACTGAATTTTTAAAACAAAATATATACACCAGAGAAAAAGTGCTAACATAATTTACGTAAGAAAGTTGCAAAACAAATACGCAACGTCCAATTTCGTTACTTTAAGAAAGAGGAAATAATACATTGTATATTTTTACTTCAAAAGCAAATTCATATTTCTTCCAGGCACTTGACTTTCACAAACTGTATTTTTCCGAAAAAATGATTCTCTTGGGGTTCACCATGGAATTAATGGATACGGTATTCATTAGATTATATTGAAAAATCACATTCATTTTTTTTCTCCGCGTATTACATGCATTTTAATAGCGTGCGATTCATTAGTGAAATGTTCCTTCATCTGAAAATCATTTCTGATTTTTATATGTAATGCGGGAATGGAATACAAATACGATTTCGGAATAAAATTCGGAAAGAAAATATATTCATTCCAATCGACAATGATTATTTCGTGACAATATCTGAATGGATTATATTGAATTCTTTTGACTGAATAAATGGATTGGCATAAGTACATATGAATTATTTCTATGCTTGATTTATATGGATAACAATTATATTATCATTCTCGAAAGTGAATTGATCAAATTTATACGTATTTCCTATAGAAATTACGTCGTTTGATGATTGTACTTTATTCGAAAAATTAACCAAAACTGTACGTGTTTCAACAGAAAGTATTGTGTATAGATAAATAATCTATCTATAGTGTTAATAAATTCAATGAAATTGAAGAAAAGTTTGTCTTCCCCAAAAATTTTGAAAATAATCAAATTTATGAACACTTAATGAAATAATTAGAAACAAATAATACTTGATACCTGTAATGCATTATTACATTAAGGCAACTGATTACATTCAAATCACGATTTTTTCGAAAGTTGTCGAAAATGGTTTCATGAATTCATTTGGAAGAATGTTTGACACGGAATCCAAAACTAATTTATTCTATTATATGCAATAGGTAACAACAGAGTTATAGCTGATTTAAATCATGTGGAGCAATGATTTTGAAGCCAACAAACAATTTTCAAATGCGTTCTTTGAATATTCATTTTTTCGTTACTTCATTTCACGCGAGACAAAATTTCACAAAAAAATATGCAAGGTATTCTCATGAAAATTTTCGACAGAGTCTTCCAGATAACATTAGCCGTGCAATGAACTAGGATGTTGGCTATAAATTCAATATTTAAAATTTTACAGCTGTCTGAATAACAAAAATCGAATTCGTTTGTGAAAATTCACGTGTTGTTTCACGAAAACTGCCATATCTCAGAGAATATTTTATGTATCTAAAAACCTTTTTCAGTTCATTGCACAGATAACAGTCATAGAGACATACAGTATAAGAACTAAGCAGCTGTGGTGGTTGAGTGCTTATAGTAACGGACTCGCATCGCGAGGATTTGTTTCAAAGCCCACCGTCGCCGCAGTGGTGATCCGCTGAAGTTGGTTTTCTGCTGTTGCCAACTTCGAGGCGCGAATGCAAGCCGATCTCCCAGTTGAAAAGTCTCGCCGCAGAGAGCAACAGGCCTACAACGTTACAATTATTTATTCATTGCACTTTACTCGCCGAGTTGAGAAAAAACTCATAGTTTAAAAATTGATTGCAGATAGCAGCACTACACACAACAAGTATTACACAGAAACAAACTTCACGGAAGGTTCACTATACGTACACACACATTCCAACAGGTACCAATTCGTTAGAAGTTCCGCAGAGGGATATGGACGAGGTGCATGTGTCTGGTTTTGTAGCAGTAGTATCAAAACTGTTACAATTGTGTGGATTTTCAGTGTACAATGTCTGGCGTAAGTACTGGAAATAAGCCAATTTTGAGAATATAATTTAGAATATCTGAAAAAACAGTTTCAGAGATATTTCAGAAATTTCACTGGATTTCCTTATTTCATACAGCATTTTGATTCAAACAACACTTGTTTTGTGAAAATCACAGTGTTTTCAAACATAAGTGCCCCGAACGTTGTCAGATGCCTTAGGGCGGTATTCACCGACATGGTTTAAGCTATAGTCACAATTTTTTGATAAGAGATCGACACGGATTGGTTAAATTCAGGGTTTTAACCAATCTATGTTGATCTGTTATCCAAAAATTGTAACTACAGGTTTAAACCATGTCGGTGAATACCGCCCTTAAGCGGGTGAATGAAAGAGAATAGCACTTACTCTGTAGATTTTGTTTTAAATTCAGAGTACTTTTTTTTCCATTGCTACAACCGTCGGAACATAATTATAGAAGCTCGTATCGCTTACGGTGATGCGGTACCTACGCTGAGTTTTGTTTCAAAAAAGAACTACCTTTTCAAGAACTTCGATATCAATAATCAAAAATATGAATAATTAAATTCCATTTCGATTTTTCAGAGTAGTACATTTTAGCCAATATTTTCTAACTGATATTTGTTTGCATTATACTACAAAATATCGATCAATACACGGCAGTTTAATTTCATTCTGCAAAGGTGGGTGGATACCCGAAAATGTGGTGCCTACGTAAATAACGCAAAAACTACATTTTTTTATACGGTTTCATTTCACAACCTGGGGCGCTCTTTCCGAGAAACACGATAAAAATTAATTTCAATTCAGTTTTAAAATAATCTATAGTTTTCTTATAATTTATTAAACATTTCAGAGTGAGAGAAAGAAAGAAAACAGAAAACTTACACAATTTTTTTTTTACTTAAGATATGTATTTATACGCAAATTTTACAAAATAGTAATTTCAACACGTTCGAACAACTTTTTCATATTGTTATGTGCCAGCTCTGCACTAGAATACATAAAATACGAAGATGTTTTAGCCCATTAATGCCCATTTTAACCTCCGACTTTCGGCTAAAGTTTCTCAGGATACGTTGGAAATGTGTTGAAATGGAAATTTCTGAAGTTTCGTTACATTCCCATTTGTTGAACCAGAGATATGTTGTCCCATAAATAGGACGCTGGACGAATGTGTAGTCCGAATGTTGAAAACGACAAAATTACCTGTCTTTTGCCGTCCTCCGCTTAAAGCGATTTGCCCCCTATTAGCATTTTTGGTCAATTTAGAACACAGATTAGACTACGGGTGTTGAAAAAGGTCAAAATTGTACTCGAACTAATTTTTGAAAGAACTTTGATGAATATCTTTATAAAATGGATATGAAAAAGTAATATTTGCTGGCTTTTTGTGAAACACATTGTACAGTGCAACATTACTCTCGAACAGAAGGGCTTTCCTTAGCACAAAATCGGCATCTTTGAATATTTCCAAGACAAAATAAACTTCGTACCCCTTTAATGGAGTGGGAGGGAGCTGAGATGAAACTCCAGCCTTGGAGCTCTGGATATGTAGCGTGATTTTTTTAAACTTTAAGTTTTTCACATTAAAACGAGGACCTTCAAATATCTTAACCTAAGGACCCGACTCCATGATGTGAGGGAAATAGATAGTTCTATTTTGCACAGTCTCACACTCCATGAAATTTACATTATTCTGGAATGCTTATCTAGACTATGGTGTACCGATAATTCTCGTTGCATTAAGCTTGACTTTCAAGTCCTAAAGTGTATGACAGGACTCATGTAGCGTCCTGCCCCACATCCTGATCTTTGGCGTGACCCCCAAGCCCGACTTTTCACGGGCCCTTCTATAGTAACTTTATAGCCTGTAAAAAAACCGATGGTATTTGTCCTGGGACCCACGCCTGGATTCCTGTCATCCCAATCCTTGTGGGGGCCATGACGGGCCCTGTTATAGTGACACATGACACAATGACATTCGAGACTGAGGAAGGTAACTGTAGGTTCGTCCTTCAATTTATGTAGAGGTCCAGAACATTTTATTCGAGGAACCATGAACCGCCATACGAGTAGCTTAAGTTGCCTGAAGCTTCCAGAGAGAGAGACACCAATGTACATAATTGCAAAAAGTATTAAGATGCGATTTTTTTTTTCAACCCGGGCAGCGCCGGATATATTTGCATCTAGTGAGTATATAACACTCATTTTTCACATAAAATTGCAAAATCAGAATCCACAACAGGCAAATTGCCAAACAAGGTGACTGGAGAAGACTGAAAAGAGGGCAAAGGCAAAAAAAAAAAATAATAATAATAAATAAGAAAGATAAGACATTTTACAAATATATAAAAAAAGTAATATTTGGGAAAAAACAGTCCAAAAAAAAAAGTTGTCACACAAAGTTGGAAATAATTACAGAAAAAAAAAAGCAAAATAACTGAAGAAGCTCGTACTGGCAAAATTTGAGGGAAATTTTGAAAAAAAAAATTTACCGCTTGTATAAAATACATCTATTTTATGTTCAAGTTCAAACTTATTGTTGTGGTCATAAGACCAATTGCAAAAGTGGGAACAAAATAAGGTGCAAATAATAATAATACAATTAAATATACTCGTATATAAAAAGATGTTGAAAAATTCGTTCCTCAATACAAATACAACGCCACAACATGCAAAATGCCCAACGAGGTGGCTGAGAAAACGATGCCCATAAAAATATGGATGTCATATATTTCAAAAATACAGCAACCCAATTAAAAATGCAATTAATAAAAGATATAAACAATATATACACGTGGTAAAATATTATATAATGCCCATAAAGAATACTTATGCTTGTCTTATTCTAAGTATGGATAGCTTCTCGATTTACCCCAACATGTTTATCGTATTTTTTTTTAAGCCTGTCCATTGTGTTAGGACTTACAACCCCCTGGTGTTAAGCTATTCCATTTATTAACAACCCTATTAGAGAAAAATTCCCTGCGACACCATAGCCTTTCATTGTCCCTCACCAATCGATACTGGTTTCCCCTTGTGAAAGCAGTCGATTGGCGGTGTACTAAAAGTTCATGGTCCATCCTATCCATCCTAAAGGCAAAAATGTGGAAAGGGGGAAAATATTTGCGGAAAATGCTTCTCTCAAACGAATAGAAAGTAAAATAGAATAAAAACAAATTTTCATTTTAACTTTTATGGTAGGAAAGTATACTTTCACCCTCCACTCTCAAATAAGCTGATTTTTAGGGATCAGATTATACACGGGTTCTCAATTTATCACGATCCTGAATGGGGGGGGGGGGGCTAGCATGACCAATCAATCAGTCGATTTAAAACATTGAGGTTTGTACTATAATACTTAAAATTAATCATGAAAAGAAAGAAAAACAAATTTCGCTCACACGTGGCACTCTAAAACAAAAAAGGATCGAGATAATACAGGGAATGCAACATAACAGTTCATACTCAACGTTTGTGACACAATTTGCGTCACATAAAGCTATCACATCTCATGTATGGACGCTTTTTGTGCTCGGGCTATACTAAGCGTGAAAGGGACGCTCGATAATTTTATGTAACGCAAATTGTCATAAACCTTATTTATACACTATTTGTATCGCATTTTATGTGTTATGTCCAGTTTTTCGTTTTACAGCGCCAGCTGTGAATGAAATCTGGACTTTTTTTCTAATTTTGTCAAAAAAAAAAAAAAAAACGCAACTCTAGGACATAAGTGTTTTAGTACAAAATGCAGATGGAAGAGATAAGCTCTTCAAATGGCCAGACTGTTCAGCTTGATTCTAAGAGTCTTGCACTGAATGAACGCCTGCTCTCAAAGCATAGACTCTCCCTTTTTTTCAATGCATTTCCAATCAGCTGAATCTTTCATTTTACATGGAATTGTTTAAAAACTTTCAGTAAAGAAGTGGAAGTACATCTGGAAAAAAGATTTCGTGGTAGAGATGAGTGGATCGAACTCGAGTGTCAGTAGTGTCAGTAATTCTGATGATTATCAGCGCTAAAATTCAGTTCACGATGCGTCTGTTTTATGTCAGCGCGTGAATCTGCATCCAAAAATAACCTTCGTTAGCAGAAAAAATCGTAATCCGAGGCGTTCGTTAGCCGAGGTATCACTGCATTTCCAGTTTTCGAACTAAGATGCTATGCTAACATTTTTGTGCACTGTGATTCACACCAAATTTATTTAATCTATATTAAACGGCTGCGACGACGACGATTTCCACAACTAATTTTTGCGAAAAAAAAGTAAAGTCTTGTATTTTAACTATCGTAATAGAGAAATATTGTACCGGAGAGATATCATTGAATGAGCTACGAAATATTTGAAGTATTTATTTTGCAAAAAAACAAACACACGTATTCTTATTATTCTCTTCTTCGGGAGACGGATAAAGCAAAAAACCAACATGAAAATAAACTATAAATTCTTCTCTTCAATTCCATATACGATAAAAATTTCGAGGAAACATTTCTCGGGACCATAAACAAAAAAAAACAAAAATTCCGACGTATTGTTTTTGCTGGAAAATTCAATTTCTTATCGCTGTTCTCTTTTGGATGGGAGTGTATGACAATTTTGTAGCCCTGAGGGAAATTTACAGTTTTAAAATGGAAGAGGTTACAAATACTTTTTGTTTGCGAAATAAATTCAAAAATATTGCTGCGAAATAATGAAAAAAATATGGATGCAAATATGCACGTTATATTTATCTCTGTATCTCTATGACTTCGAGTCTTGTCTTAATTTTCCTTAGAATATGTTCCACAGTAATTTTAGAATTGAAAATAACAATATTGCGTGAGTATGGGATTGCGTCACCAGTTGTTGAATATGCATATTTTATGTATCGGCAATGCACGTAATTCACGAAGCATAATAAATTGAAACAATAAATTCCACAATATTGTTTCGTTTATTTCACATTTCTCGTCGTACATTAAGAATTGTGTCTTCTTGTGTTGTGTATGAATGTTTTTTCTTCGTTTATTGTTATCATTACGTGCTTGTTTGAAATTTTTTTAATGTTTCTTAGTACAAGCCGCAACTTTTTATGTCAGTTCGTTGATTTGTTATTGAGTCTTAAAATATTTCCACGACTTGTCATCCACCCTGTAGTTTCGCACACGAACAAATTATTATAGGATAAGATACGAAATACCGATCGAGAACCAGGCTAACAAGCTTTCTAGTATGAAAAGCGAAGTCGAAAAGAACAATTTAATCCTTTGATAATCCAAGGAGAAGAAAAACCCAGAAGTTAACAAGCAAATAATCCACATTCTTCAATAGGATTGGATTTTCACAAATATTTTTCATGTTCATGTAGTATTTTTTATTCCATTCCGTGATTTCCATGTAAGATTTTAATCATCCGTGCCGGCATCATCGCCTCTGGATGGTAAATATGTTTTACAAAAATTAATTTTAAATCTTTATGTATGTGTAAAAAATTAATAAATTTGATTTGAATTCAAGAAAACGTTCTTTATTTCCAAGAATCCTTGAATGTTCCCCTTTTATCTTTAAAAACATTTTCATTTCCGAATTCTATATTATTCGGACAGGGAGAAATCAATTCCGTATACCTCTTTTAACAAAAGTTAAATTTTTCTCTTAATTTACTGTATAACTTGAATTAATTTCTGTAGCGTTACTTTGACCACTGAGAATAAAATTCAAAACCATTTTACTGTTGAAAATTGACGATATGTATGTATCTATCGCTTTTTCAATGATTTCCTTAATTTGCTTAAAATATATATCTCATAGTCATTTTGCACAATTGGGAGTGACTGTGAGAATTGTTTTGTGAGTATGGGCTGGCGTCAGTAGTTGTAGACTATATCTTATGTATCGATATTTAAAGTATATTATTAAGAAAAAGAACACAATAAATCCAATGAAAAGTTTTATACGTAGAAGAATCCCATACACACATATTTCACGTTTTCTTAAAAAAAAATTCTTCCGAATTATACAATATTCGAACAAAAAAAAGTTCTAGATCTTCCAACGAAAAGCAAATATTTCTCTTATTTTTACTATATGACCCCCTGATCCCCAACGTAGGGCCAACGCCCCACAGGGGGACAGTTAATTTTTAGGGGGCCTATTCGATTTTTTACTGAGAGTAATCAGGTTATTCATTTTTGATGAAAAAATAATTTCTCAGAATTAATGAAAAAAATTCATATTCAGTGGGGAAAATAATTTCTCGCAATCAAGAAAAAATTGATTATTTGACAAGGAAATAATTTAAGAAAATTTAATGAAAATTAATGAAAAAAGTCTCAGAATAAATAATATTTTTTCGCAAATAATATAAGGCCAAAATTTATCTCCAAGTCCTTGGGCCCACCTGTTAAGACGGCACTGTGTGAACATATACCACAATATACGAATTATCAGCCACTGGGCCTCATGGAATTTTTTTTGGCCTGCACTATCTCAAAGGTTCAAAATTCCTGCTTTAGGTCAGTTTGATAGATTTTTGGCTTTCTCTCGTCAATATATAAATCTTTCTTTTCAAACACTAAAAACACTAACTACATTAAACTTCCCTCAACAAACACTTCCATTTAGCGGCCAACTCCCGATAACGGACGTTTTTTTCAATTGCATCGATGGACCTAAGTTCATTTTTCTATCCATTAAGGGTTAATCCTCGTTAGCAGTCAAAATTATCGGTCCCATGGATGTCCGTTACCGAGAGGTCCTGCTGTACATGCCAAGTAAAGGAGACAGGAACGTAAGTAGGACCTACTTTTGGGGGCCGGAGCATACACGCTAATTTGGTGTTTAAGAGGAGCGCTGAGAATCTCCCCTCAAAGATATTTTGTGAGTTTTCAATCTTCAAAAAGCGTTTCAAATTCACAGAAATTGATTAAAACAGCATTTAAATATATATATATTTTAAATTTAAATTTTTTTTGTTCTTTTTTTCAATTTTTGATCACCCCCCCCCCCTCCCCTTCTGTTGTGCCTCATAAAGGATGGGGAGGTCACCAGTTTATTACTAGATGCTCGGGTGGGACATGGTGTTTAAAAAAGGTTGGGAACCACTGATACAACCTGAGTATATCTCTGTTGTATAACTTCGGCCGCTTAGAATAAAATTCAAAAAACTTCATGGATGCAAATACACGTTTTTGCCTTATAATACATTTCATAGTAGGTTTAGAACTGAGGATAATTACTGGAATTATTGTGTGAGTATGGGTTGGCGTTAAAAGTTGTTGAATGTATTTTATGTATCTATATTTGATGTGCGTAATTCAGGATAGGGAACCAAAATAAATCCTAGAAATGGTCCTTCACGTGGAAGAATCCCAAATATTCTTCGTTCTCTTAAAAAAATTAACTATATTCCATTTCCGATTTACATATTATTCAGACAGGAAAAAATGAATTATAGATCTTTCAAAGATGAATTGATTTTGTTTCCTTTTAAATTAATGTATAATTTGAATGCATTTTTGCTGCATTAGTTTGACCACTGAGAATAAAATTTAAGGAATTTCATAGATATATCAAATCCTAGATTTTCGTATTAATTCGTTTCAGAAGACATTAAATACCACGTAAGATGTATCAAGAATAAATAATTTACGTATAAAAATATGTATGCGTATTTTATTTCCATAATTAGAATAAAATGGAATTTTATTATCTAAAACAAAGGTTTTAGCAATTTTTCAATAATCGTTTAGTCTGAGATCATTTGATCAAGGTTACAAGATATTATCTCAGATTCATTAAGTTATATAAAATTATTAAATGAATGAGTTACATTTGTATTATATAATTGCAACTTTATAATCATTTTCGTATATATATATTCGTTTATATTCATCAATCTTAATGCTTATAAGATCAACATCGACGTTGAATTTCATGATCAAAATACTTAGCTTAATTTTTTAATTGAGTTCTGGATTATATCTGGAACGCCAATAATTCTTCATTACTCCTCTATAATGATAAACTCGAGTAAATTATTCAACGAAGGAGAGAAAATCGACGATTTTTCATGAATAATTATGCCGCTTAAAACTAAATAATTATCTAGATCTTGGGATTAATTTCCCGATTCGTGCAAATGCGAATCTCTTATAAATTTGGATAAAAAACGAAACACTGTTATTCATTTGAATCTTAACGAATAGGAATTCTAATGAATTTAATTAAACTGGCTCTAAAAATTCCAAAATTTCTTTTATCAATCATTCAATCGAGAAGAAGTAAAATTTAAAAAAAAAATTATTTTTCTTCTCAGCAAATCAGCGTCTCTGTATAAACACTACGGGTTGCGCGTTAATAAATATGAATGAAAAAAAAAATTACTCACCATCAATATGTAACAGAATATACCACACCATAAAGAAATTGCAGTAATCACCGTGTTTCATGAGTAACACTTTTAACCGCAAAACGGTTTTCACACAACGTCTATGACGAGTGTTCGTATAAAATAATACGACTTTTTTACGCAAAATGGTCACGAACACGTAAATGCATGATCGCACAGTAGCATATTCCCATCATGAATTATACGGATTCGGGTAAGCAAAAAAAAAGCACAATAAATCCGAGGAAAACGTTTTTTTCTCACGTGGAAAGAATCTGTTAAATATATTCTGCGTTTCCTCCAAAAAATTCACTTTCAATTTCAGAATTCCATAGCATTCAATTGAAAAAAAAGTGAATTCAAGATCTTCCAACGTCAAATCTTGTTTCTTAATTTACTGGATAACCTGGACACATTTCTGTTGTCTTCGAGACGTTGGACAAACTTCGTCGAAAACTTTACCGATGGTCGAAAAACAGAGTTTACCACGGTAGCAAAACAGCGAGAGAAAGAGAGCGCGATGTCTACAGGTTGACTCTCGCAGCATATACACTTCGATGTTCTTACCGCGATGGCTCGGCAATAAATGATCAGTTACCTCGACCACTTCACTCTCCGCGGGCTCCGGAGAAATAATAATAATAAAAAGAAAAAGCGGGCAAAAATAAATACATACATACATACGCACATTCACGCACCTATATATATATATATATAAATTCCGCCGACAACCGCCACCATTGCCAACGGACCACAGTAGAAAACCCTCGCCAAAATTCTATTCCCGGACCGGCGCGGCGTGTTTTGGCGCCATCTTGCGGGTCCCGTGAGCTATATCCCGAATCGAAATCACAATTTCCTGTTTAGAGTCGATTGCAACTTTCTTTTTTTTTTTTTGCAACATTTTTGCCTTTTTTTTTTATGCGTTGGGTGGAAAAATAATCGCCCCTGGGTATAGACTGTAAATGAACTGAAAATAAAAATAGGAAAAAATATTTCAAAGAAAAATGAAAAACAGGGGGAATATATACATTTATAGTTTTCTTGTTTTTATGTTATTTTTCTTCACCTTCTAAAAAGATGACGTTTTCTTATTTTTTCTCATATACGAGAACGAAATACTGGGTTTTTTTTTATTTTTTAAGAAGAAAAATGAAAATATGCAAGAATTCTTGGAATTTTTCTTTCACTTTCTTAAAGCATCTGCTTGTGAAGTTATTACCGTAAACGAGGAAAAAAAATCATTTTTTGTGATTTTTTCTTGTTTTTCAAATTATTGTGTGATGAGTTTTCTTTTAATATGGAAGAAACAACTTTTTCCTTCGTATGGGATGACGTGAATTTTTCATATTTCGCGAAATTGATTCTGCATTCTTATGGAGTTGGTTACTCGTAACCCCTTGAGGAATCTTATTTACTTAGCAACACCACGGTGTAATTTATTTTAAAAGTTTTTTTTTTTCTTGTAATATTTTATATTGAATATTCAATTATTCATTGTGCGTTATTATTAATTATTTGATAATATAAGATTTTTTGCTCTATTTTTGAGGGGAAAATATTGATTGTTGCAAGCTTTTCCAGAACGTAAATTATTGGGAATGCTGTATATTTTTCACATAATTTTTAACTGAAAAAAATTAGTTTGATGAAGATATATATTTTTTTCAAGTATGTATGATTTCTAATTGATATTTCATTATTCATCGTGTTTTGCGATCAATTACTTCATCATATAATTTTTTTATATTTTTTAATGGAAAACCTTGATCATCATGTAAAAGATTTTCCAGAATGAAATTATTGCAAATCCTGTATTTTTACATTATATTGCATTACTAAATTATTACATTATTATTCTTTACCGAAAAGTATATTTATAAAGATATTTACATATTTTATTAAATAGTTGTATCTCTAGGAAGCATTTCATGGAAATATTAAATTTAACGCTTTCACATAGTATCATGTAATCCGCATATTATCACATAATTTCCCATGATATCACAATTTCTTGTTTAGAGTCAATTGCAGGTTGCAGGTTTTTCCTGTATTTTTTTATATGCGTTGGGTGTGAACATGATCGCCCTTGGGCCTAGACTGTAAATGAAATGAAAATAAAAGTAGAAAATGATTTAAAAATAAGTAAATGGAAGACACAAAAGAGATTCCCATTTCTATTTTATACATTTATACTATTTTCTCATTTTAGGTATTTTCTTCACCTGCTAAAACATAGTTTCCCAACATTTTTTGTCCCATCGCTCCCCCCCCCCCCACAACGCAATCTAACCCTTAGAATTCTATGTTATACTCGGAGCTTCTGCAGCCCAAGGAGCATTCCATCGCCCCCCCCCCCTCCCCAGGGGGCGTTGACGCCCATGTTGGGAATCACTGTTCTAAAATGACACGTTCGTATTTTTCTGCATTTACTAGAAAGAAATTACTTCTTTCTTTAAAAAAATATATTAAAATATGCAAGAGAGAATTTTCAACTTATTTTCTTAAAGCAACTGTTTGTGAAGTTATTACAGTAAGAAAAAAAATCCTTTTTGATGAATTTTTTTTGTTATTCAAATTATTGTATGATGAGTTTTCTTTTAATGTGGAATTAGCTTCTTTATTCGTATGGGATGTCATGTGAATTTTTCATATTTTCCGAAATTGATTCTGCATTTTTATGAAATTAGTTACTCGTAAACGTGAAGCACACATGTTATTTACTTAGCGAGACTACAGTGTAATTTATTTTTCAAGTTTTTTGTGTAATACTTCATATTGAATATGCAATTATTCATTGTATGTTGTTAGTAATTATTTTATAATATAGCTTTTTTTTATATTTTTGATGGAAAATTTTGATTACACAAAAGATTTTCCAGAAAAAAACCACTGGAAATGCTGTGTATTTTTCGCATTATTGTTAACTGAAAAATTTGTTTCATAAAAATATTTACATGACGAATTAAATCGCCGTATTTCTGGAAAGTATTTCATGGAAATATTAAATTGAACTTTCGCATAATTTATATAATTTTGCAAAATATCACAATCTTCTGTTTATAGTCCACTGCAATTTTTTGTAATGCGTTCGGAGAATAAAAAAATCGCCCCTGGGACTCGACTGTGAATGAACTGCAAAAATTTTAATCTTTATCTTAGAGTATCTTGCTTCTGAAATTATTACCGTAAGAAAACAAAACCATTTTTGGTGAATTTTTTTTTAATATTCAAATTATTGCATGATGAGTTTTCTTTTAATGTGAAATTGGCTTTTTTTTCGTATGGGATGTCGAGAACCTTTCATATTTCAGGAAATTGAGTCTGCATTCTTATGGAGTTGGTTACTTGATGAATCTTATTTACTTAGCAACATCACGGTTTTTTTTCTTGTAATACTTTATATTGAATATTCAATTATTTATCGTGCGTTATTATTAATTAGTTGATAATATATAATTTTTTAGTCTATTTTTGAGGGGAAAATATTGATTGTTGCCAGCTTTTCCAGAACGTAATTATTGGGAATGCTGTATATTTTTCACAGAATTTTCAACTGAAAAAAATTAGTTTGATGAAGATATATATATTTTTTAAGTATTTATGATTTCTATTTGATATTTCATTATTCATCGTGTTTTGCGATCAATTATTTCATCATATAATTTTTTTTTTTTTTTAATGGGAGACCTTGATCATGTAAAAGATTTTCCAAAATGAAATTATTGCAAATCCTGTGTATTTTTACATTATATTGCATTACTACATTATTACATTATTATTCTTTACCGTTACTTAGTAAGACCACGCTGTAATTTACTTTCAAGCTTTTGTATTATTTTATATTGCATATTAAATTATTCATTGTGTATTTTTATTACTTGTTTACTCAAATAAGTATTTTTTTTTGTAAATTTTATAAGGATAATTTTGATTATATGCAAAATTTTACAGAAAGAAATAAAAAAAAATTGGTCGCTATATATATATATATTTATGCTTATGCAACATATGACAACCATATTTTTATGGGCATCTTTTTATCAGCCACCTCGTTGGGCGTTTTGCCTGTTGTGGCGTTGTATTTGTATTTGTATATTTATATATTTTTTGCATAATTCTGACCGGAAAAACTAGTTACATGTAGATATTTGCATGACTGCGAATAACTGAATTGCCGTATTTCTGGGATAATTTCATGGAAATATTGAATTAAACTTTCACAAAATTTCACATAATATCACATAATTTCACATAGTTTCCCATAATAACACATAATATCACAATTCACTGTATAGAGTCAATTACAACTTTTCCATATATATTTTTAAGCTTTAGGTGTAAAAATAATGGGCTCCTAGGCTTATACTGAAAATGAAGTGAAAGTAGAAATAGGAGAAAATATCTAAAAGGAAAATAAAAAAATGTGGCATATATCACTCATATAGTTTCCCTCCTTTATTATTATTTTCTTCATATTCTAAATGACTTTTTTTTTTTTGCATTGCATTTACCAGCACGAAATACTGTATTCTTTTTACGAGAAAAAGGAAAATAAGCAAGCATTTTTCTCGTAATTTCTTAAAGCTATGTGCTTCTGAGCTAATATGCTTATGAAGTTATTACCGTAAGAAAAAGATTGCGTTTTTGGTGAATTTTTCTGTTTCTTTTTTTTTTCCATCAGTGTGCGGTGAACTTTCTTTTAATATGACCAGTTTTTTTCTTATGGCATGTGATGAATTTTACATGGATTCCGTACTTTTATGGAGTTAGTTACTCGTAACCACGATACAACTTATCTACTCAGTCTTTGTAAGACAGGCTACACTTTTTTCATGTAATTCAATAATTTTATCACATAGATTTTTTTTCTATTTTTAATGAAAAAAAATTCAATTATACAGAGTGTTCTGTTAATGAGCCGACAAACTCATAGGGTTATTAATTATTACAAGAGTTGTTGGAAGTGGCTGACGCCATTGCATAGTCTACAACGACTTAAAAACGATTCGAAGATACCAGGTATGCTTTTGATATCTGCCGCAGCGACGACAACCCGCGCTATGAGATCCTCCAGGTGTCGCATAAACGAGTGATTTAAGGTGACCGAAGTCACGCGGATTGAGATCCGGTGAACTTGGAGGCCAAGCAGCGGGTTCCGCGAGTCCAATCCACATCCTCGGGTATATAACATCGAGGTAGTATGGTGCGGACAACGCCTCAACATCCGCTGTGCTAAGCGCCCATTGCCATCTGCTCGACCGTGAATCAGATGCATATCAACGTCTTCCTCGTCCGTGTAGTCATCCAGCCATCACGATACTCATTGAAACCGACAACTAACTGCTACACGTGCTCACTACTGCAATAGCGCTAATTTACGTCGTCCGCAGCGCGTAATCCTACCCCAGCGCATGCGTTTCGCGACGCTGCTTACGTCCGATATGGTGAGCGAACCCATGAACGCATTCAGCGATCAACTGACGCCCACCTTTCGTCTCCTCCGGACTCAGACCCTGCATGAGTATTTTCGCGATTTTCAGCCTCTCAACGTGGTTTGCGACACCATGTGCCATTGCAATTTTTTTTTCTCTTGATGCCTATTAACAACCCTCTGAGTTTGTCGGTCCATTAACACTGTATGTATAAAAGATCTTCTAGAACGAAATCACTGGGAATGTTGGGTATTTTTCGCATTATTCTTAACTGAAAAATTAATTTCATAAATATCTTCACATGAATAATCAAATTGCCGTATTTCTGGGAAGCATTTCATGAAAACATTGGACTTAACTTTTTCACGAAAATATTGCATAATTCATATAATTTCACATAATATAACAATCTTCTGTTTAGAGACAGTTGCAACTTTTTATATTTCTTCTCATGCGTTGGGAGAAAACATAATCGCCCCTGGGTCTAGACCGTAAGTGAACTGAAGACAACAATAAGAGAAAATATTTAACAATAAAATGAAAAACACGGGGGGGGGGAATGAAGGAAATATGCATCTGTATAGTTTTCTTATTTTTTACTATTTACTTCACCTTCTGAAATGGCATTTTCCTTTTTTTTCTGCATTCACGACGACGAAATACTTTTTTTCTCATTTTCTAGAAGAAAAAGGAAAATAAGCAAGAATTTTTGCATTTTTCTCTGACTTTCTTCTTCAGAAGCAGATGCTTCTGAGGTTATTAGTGTAAGGAAAAAAATCTCTTTTTTTGGTGATTTTTTTGTTTTTCAAATTATTGTACGATGAGTTTTCTTTTAATACGGAACCGACCACTTTTTTTTCCGTATGGGATGACGTGAATTTTTCATACTTCCTGGAATTGATTCAGCATTTTTATACAATTGGTTACTCGTGCCGTGATGCAGCTTATTATTAACCGTCGTGCAGCTTATTAGTAAGACCACACTATAGTTTTTTTTCCAAGCTTTTGTAATATTTTATATTGAATTTTCAATTATTTATTGTGTTTTGTAATGAATTATGCAATGATATTTATATTTTTATGTGAAAATGTTGATTTTATGCAAGATTTTCCAGAATAAAATCATCAGCAATGGTGCATATTTTTCACATAATTTTCAACTGAAAAATTCAGGTTCATCAAGATAATTACATGGCTAATGAAACTGCTGCATTTATGGGGCTAGGCATTTCATAGAAATGTGCACCATCTCAAGAAATACAATGAAGCGTATTTGTGAGTTTAACATAAGTGACATACCAATCTTCTATTGGATTCAGCGTTACATTTCTCTAAAAGAATATTTGCCAGAAACTACTGTATTTACCAATGACGAACGATTGAAATGATAGTGTGGTAGCATATCATTTTCCACTGATTTTCAGCATCATTCTGAAAATTAGTCGCCAAGTTAATTGAGACTTCTGGACGTTTTATCGACGTCTGCGGCGCAAATCGTCAGCACCGGTGGAACCCGAAGCCATTGTGATCTTGACGACGACCTGAACCTTCTCTGGTATTTCCAGAAAGCAGGTTCAGTCATCTTCAGGCGCGTATCGGAAGCTTGAGTAAGTCATGAGAAGTGTGCAGTCATGAGGGGCAGTTGGACCATTAAAGTAGTGGTTCTTAACCTGAGACCATATGGTTCCGTAGGGGTCCTAAAAGGGCCACGGATAGAAATGAAGTGGAAGGCGAGCCATGACTGGTAATTAAAGAGCTACAGAAGGTTTTGGAAAAAAATATACAAATATGAATAGATTAAGCTTTATAAAGTGTGACTGTCCATAAAACCATCTCATGCAATTTTATATATTGCGGTTTCATTTTTCGATTATTCCCGAAAGAGCATGTGAGATGGTGGTCCAGCTGCCATAGCTATCGTCCTAATTGTAATATAATATCTGGTTCCTCTGGCTCTTCTCGTGTTTTCCGGGTGGGCTTTGGGGTGGATGCGATGGTGGAATTTGGTTTATGCGCCTGATGGGGCACTCTGGGCCTTCGTGGGAAGCTTGACTGCTTCCCTACATGCTTCTTATACGTTACAGGTTCCGATTGGAATATTAATGCCCGTGCACGCACGCGCGTTTGTTGTGTGTGTGGTTCTCATGTCCACAGAACCAAATTCATCTTAAAGAACGAGTCCGCCCTTGAATCATGTCCGTAGATATCTACATTATGAGATTTAGTATTATTTTTCAGAATATATTAAATATACCAAGCTTTTATGTCCAGCTGAAGACGGGAGGGGACGCAAAACATCACTTTGCTCGAGAGGTCATGATGTTATAAACGGCCTGGCATAGATCCCCTACAAAAAGGAAGCTCGCTGAACACAACAGAGGATCCGGAAATTGACCGCGTTTGTAAAGTTTTTGTTCACTGTAAATTTCTGATGTAAATTCAATTAGTCGAAACATTGTTGCTTCTGGACGCTGGTGGAGTACCCTGCACATGACAGCGAGTGGGGGGGAGACATGAGAAGAAAATGTGGTTCAAAGGGTGCGAGGGAAAAAGTTAAGAAACTCTGCACTTGACTGCAGCTCTTTAACTTCGAAAGGTCTTCTTAACATGTAATTGGTCTTGAAAGCCTTCACAATTCCGTAAATTGAAATTAAATTCAAAGAAATTGTTCGCACAAATGTAATGTTACATTCGTTTATAAGTCAATACCTTTGAAGTTTACATTGTAAAAATGAAAACTAACGTTGAGTTGTATCAGCTAAAGATAAATAAACTTCTATCGTTTTATACAAATATTAATCAGCACCACTGAGTTCATACAGTCAAAAACTGCAGTTATTTGAGTGACACGAGAGAGTAATTTGGTAAATAAATATTCATTTGAGTAGCAATGCAACTCTATATGCGATATCGTATGGCTAACACCACGGATTCCTTTGAGGAAAACAAACATTAACCCATGTTTACTCTCCCGGTAGATTTTCTTTGGATGTAATAAGGACAAACACTACAATATTTACCATGTGCCGCATGATTTCTGTTAAAGGAATAAACATTATTGCAAACGTGTTTATATGCGAGATGCAAAGTCCTTCCACACCCTCTAACTTTTAAATAGTTGATCATGTAAACATATCGCCATTAAAAAAAAACATATTTTGTAAATATGTTAAAATTTAATGTAAATTTGTAGAAATATTTTGTCTATAAAAGAAATTTCTCGTCTCCAATTGAAATATTGCACATTGAAATAATTAACATGTTATAAGGAGCATCGCAGAAGCGAGAGAATGTGCAATACTAATTCACTCATGCACTGCTTTCATAAATGTATCTATTTATGCATGAATGTGCATAAAAATACTTTGGCATAAACATGGTATTCAACATTCAAAAATATGTTTGCATCCTCAACTAACAGGTCATTCATTTAAGTTATTTTATCTCATTGCTGGTCCCGCGTAAAGTTGGAATGTCTACGCTGAGCCATAGTATATGTGTCACGGTAAATGTGAGGTTATCATGTTTAATCGCCAACTATTTTGGTAAGTATGATAAATTTCCACTAAATTTATCAATTTTGCCGGCGAATATGCATAATGCCTAAGCGTTATTTGTAAATATTATAAAAATCGAACTAAAATTTATCGCATCTTCTGGTCATTATACATACAAGCCACTGTGGTGGTCATAGTGACCGACTCTCATCGTGAGGGTCCGGGTTCCCACCATCGACATAGCGGTAGGTCGGCTGAAGTTGGTCGAATGAATGTGAGCCAGTCTCCCCGTTAAAAGTCACGCCACAGAGAGCCTACAACGGTACAATTTGTCAATCATCACAATTCACATATATTTAAAAAAATTGATGATAGATGGCAGCACTACACTTAACAAGCAGTACACAGAGAGAAACTGCACGTGAGGTTCACAACACGCACAGCTTCCAGCATAGGTCCAGGTCTTCTTCGACCACCTGCTAAAATCTCTTTACTAAGACAGAGTGGCGGGCCGGGATCTGGTTTGAAGGTTATTATACATAATCGCCATTTCGTATTGTTATATATGACAAATCGGTCCCATTGTTGTGATAAGAGTTAGGTGGCCGAATTTATGAAACTCTGAACCAGATATAATGAACTCTGATTTAACGATTTTTTCCGAAAAACCCCAAATAACTCCTATCAACGATAATAGTGATCTCTCATTTGACAAATTTTACGATCGTACCCAGATATAACGAACGCCCATTTAACAAATTCTTTAGTTCAACGACTTTTTTTACAAGTTCGTTCATTTGATCATTTTTGTCACACAACGGTCATTTTATGCACACGAGGGCTACTTAGACCACAGGACCAACAATTTATTGCCGATTCTGAACGGCAGGCTTGTTTTTTATACTCATCGAGAGGTTGGTGCACTAACACCTCGAAGGGCGACATCCTGCGGATGCAATTTTTTCTGCGGTCTTTTGTCGCTGTTTCTGTTGTACCCCTATCAAGAAAATTTTCTGACAAGGGCGAACCGGGTATCGACACCTCTAAACATCATTTGGTGCTTTTGGCGAGTATCTTATCTACCTGGGGCACTGCGCCCCTTTTTTTACAAGTTCATGTGCGCGAACGCAATATAACATACCTCAATATAAGCCGATAAAAACCCAAAACCAATGTAACAAAGCTTTATTTTGACGAATTCTACAATCCGACTTCGAAATAACGAATGGCTCTTCAACAAATTCTGTGATTTTACCGCGATATAATGAACTCTGATTTAACAAATTTCACTATCTTGCCCCGATAAAAAATGAATTCTCAGCCGGCAGTCAATAACTCATTTTACAATCTTACCCCCCGATATAACGTTATATTCAGAAAAAAACTTGTCGGCATTAGAAAAGAGTTGGAACCACGAAAATATGTCGCACTAAGAGGTAGGATTTATTCACACAATGAAATTCACTCTACTTAAGGGGCCCGCGGTACATTTACAGATCACTTAAATCATATTTACTCATCCAATGGCCAGCTGGACAACTGTGGTCCTCGGACTCATCTGATGTGGCCGGCGGCCTCAAACAGAATTTTAAAAATATGAACTAAGCGACACATTTTCAGATCTTCTGAGTGATTCGCAGAACAGTTCCAGAGCAATTAAACGTCCGTAACACAATATTTACATCTGTAAATGTCCCGTAGCACATTTACAGATCACTTAAGTGTCCAGTGGTACATTTATAGAGCACTTGAGAGGCCTGTGTGTACAGTTCTATATCACTCAAGTGATCTGCGACGTATTTACATATCACTTGAGTGATCCACTGCATAGTTTTAGTGCATTTAAGCAACACGCGTTACATTTTCAGATCACTTTAGTGATACGTGGGACATTTGCATATCACTTAAGTGTCCCGCGACACGTTTTCAAATCTAATGTGGCCCGCACTCTTCTGAAGATTGAGCAACCCTGGTCTATACAAGTGTTCCCCAAAATGATCAATATCGCTCCTTGATGGTCGATGGAATAGCCCTGTGGAGCGATAGAGGCTGGATGAATGAACGCCAAAACGTTGCCGAAATCTCGGACAGATTGAGGACACGGATTTAACATGTGATCCTGTGGGTTCGCTTCAGTTGGGGGCGATGAGAGAAAAAAAATCTCTGAACGTGGGGCGATGAAAAATTTTTTTTTTGTTAAACTACGGTTTGGGTCAATCTTTCTCAAAGTGGGCAATGCCGTCTCCTGGGGGCGATGAAAAAAGTCTAAGAGGTGGTAAAAGCTACGGGTATAACATAGGATCTTTTCAGTTGGGTGCCAATGAAAAAAAAAAGTTCTGAAGAGAAGGGGGCGAGGGAAAAAACATTTGGGAACCTGTGCATTGGTGTTTTGGTCACCTCATTCCTTTGTCCCGTATTTGCAGAGGGAAAAGATAAACTCCCAGAACTGTTCAAACTGTCCAGACTGTTCAATTTGATGCTCAGTTTTGCACTGAAAATATTTATTTTCTGAAAACTTAGACTCCTTTTTTAAAATAAATTTTCGATAAGCTTATCTTTAATTTTTCATGAAATGATTCGAAACTTTCAGAAAGAGAGGTTGAGATAACTCTTGGAAACGATTCGAAAGTGGATATGAAGTAATCGAACTCGAGTGACAGTGATTCTGATGAGGATTGGGGCTAAAATCCAGCTAACGACGCGGTTGTTTTCATGTTAGCGCGTGCATCCATATCTACAAATATATTCGTTATCCGAGGCAGAAAAATCGGCAAAAAATATTCGTTAGCCGAAGAATTCGTAAGCGAAGGCGTTCGTTAGCCAAGGAATTACTGTTTCAAAAACTTATGATTTTTACCTGCAAAGATCCTCCGACTGGAAAACACAACAGGGACGTGTGCCCGTGACAAAATCTGGAGCAATAGGCGTATAAACATTATACAAATCTCCTCTTTTTCGTAAAAAATTAGGAAAGGTAATTTTACAAAATGGTCAGGAGGCAACTCACTCACTCGCTTTCTCAATGTCATCAGATAATTATTCAACTCACATATTCCAGGAAGCGGCCGTTCGCTGCTACGCATACAAATTGCCTCCTATAACGCCCCCCCCCCCCGCACATTGTAAAAGTATACAAGAAATAAAACGGCACGTTTTTTGGAGGAAAAAATATATAAATTTTTCTCTCGTCTCTATGAAATGAGACAATTTACGCTTTATATGAAGAAAATAATTTTGTCTATATACAGTGTATCTATACATATTTATGGACTTAAAAATATCATATTTGAATATATCTACATACTTGATTTTTGAATGCATTCAGTAATCAAGTGGTGTCTGGATGTGAATCTATGTTGTATAATGTTTAGGACGTATTCACCGACATGGTTTAAACTGTAGTCACAATTTTTTGATAAGAGATCGACACGGATTGGTTAAATTCAGGGTTTTAACCAATCTATGTTGATCTCTTATCCAAAAATTGTAACTACAGGTTTAAACCATGTCGGTGAATACGGCCCTTATCAAGTCAAAAAATAACGAATATGATGTAATTGCGTAAATTATATTTATAATAGGAAATATGGATGTTATAACCCGTTTAGATTATACAGGATTTATTAACTTGGAACAATTTGTTTTTAATATCAATAATCTCACTAGATTTTTCATTGGTAGAATCGGATAAAATGATTGGTGAGGGGTTTGTTTTGAATGTAATACAGTACTTAATAATAATCCCTATAACGAAATATGCTTTATTTTGTTTGGTGGATAACGATTCGCTTTATTCAGATAAATTACATTGTTCTTTGTGTCTATTGGGGAATAAACTATCATAACAAGCGCGCAATTTATATTCATAATAAGTTTGTTATTACTATTCATTTATATGAGCCACATTTGAATCTCATTTTCTTTGTTTTATAATCTATGTCGGTGGTATTCAATCTTTTATAATTTGCGAGAATTCATTTGAGCACAGTAAAAATAGTAAATAAATGAGAACGATTATCTGTGGACCGGCAAAAAAATGAAAAAAAAGAGAAATAATTTGAGGACCTGCAAAAAATAAATAAATGGGAGAAAAATATAATTTTTCAAGTTCTACGCTAGATACATAAATAAATGGGAGAAGTAATATATGGAGCAGCAAAAAATAAATAAACAGGATTATTAATTTTTTGGGACGGCAAAAAATAAATAAATGGGCTAATTAATTTTTTGGCACAGAAAAAAAAATAATAATAGTCATAATTTTTGCAGACCAGCACAAAATGAATATCTGAAGTAATTTGCAGATAAAGGCAAAAATTTTAATAAATATTAGAAATAATTTTAGAACAGCAAAAAATAAATAAATAAGATGTAGAATTTACGAATCGGCACAAAAAAATTAAAAAAAAGCGGGAGGAATAACATTTGGCAGAATTTTTTTTAATTTTTGAAATAAAAGGAATTTTTTTTTTCAATATTTGAGGATTTTGGCAAAAAATAAACGAATAACAGAAGCAATTTTAGGACCGACGAAAAATAAATAAGAAAAAAAAAATTAGTGAACCCAACCTGCGGCATAGAAATAGGAATAATAATTAGTTGGTTCATCAGAAATAAATGCATAATTAGCAGATATGATTTGAGAGCCGTTGAAAAATTAACCCAAAAACAATAAACAGTTTGAGGACTGGTAAAAATTCATTAGATATGATAAATAACCTGAGCACCGACAAAAATAAATGTAATAATGAAATAAAATCAATTGGCCAAATACATAATCCGCAGTGAGTGATGGGCAATGCGCTCACACACACACCTTTCCTAATACCTGAGGATATTCAGGTAAATTCCGTATAAATCAGATGCCGCCATTCCACTCAGTATAGATCTGAGTGGGCGAGACGGAAATAATTCCCGAACCGAGAGTCAGCGGAGCCAGATTCGAGGGGGTGGTACCAACCCACTTGACGTCCGTCGTGTGGGTTTTAGCTATAGCTACAGAGCTGAAGCCGCATACTACAGGGCTTAGTGCTACGTGCACCAAGCTGAAGACTCACCCCACTGTATCGATGTGGAGAACCCCAGGCTGTCAACACAGTAGGGTAAAACTAACCTGTCCACTGATGGGTAAGACAAACACAAAAGGAATATAGAGACTATATGATATTTAATAAATTTTGTTATTATGCAGTGGCTGTATAAATTAAGCGAAATTTCATCGACAATCAAGGGGTTATTCAAGTATTACGTCAGCATCCATGGGTAGGGGAAAGGCTTTCCGATTTGCTGACTTTTGATGACAAGGGAGAGGGGGTGGATGATGATTACGTCATCAGCCCGCTTTTCTGACGATATGAAATATTCTTAATGACATCTTATTCGTTGCGCCAAAAACGCAAAACACATTTCGATAGTTTTTGGGCGCCTGAACTAATATTCTCCCTATTGATAAGTCCCCTACAGAGCCAGTTTAGTTATCTCTAAATGTTTCACGGATCCTTCAAGTGCTCTGGAAATGTGTCCGGGCCGCTGAAGTGCTCTGGAACTGTACCACGCATCACCAGGGCCGTCTCAAGAGTGCCATGGGCCCCCGGGTCAAGTGGTTTTTCGGAGACCCTACCTGGTAAATCCTAGAAAATTTCAACGGTATCTCATTTTTCTGAGGCCTCTCTTCTCTTGAGGCCCCCGGGCCGTGCCCGCGTGGGCCCATGCGTTAAGACGGCACTGCGCATCACTCAAATGATCCGTAATTATGCCACGGATCACTTAAGGAATCTGGGAATGTTCCGGTTAACTTGAGTGGTGTAGAACCGCACTGGGGCCGCTTAAGTGCTCTAAAACTGTGCCACGTGTCACTCAATGGACCTCTAAATGTGCCGCGGATCGTTTAAGTGTTCTGGAACTATGGGTTACTTAACAGTTTAACTTGTGGGCTACTGAAGTGATCTTTGAATGTGAAAGTGATCTTTGAGGTCTCTGCAAAATGTGCACCGGTCCACTTAAATGCTCTGGAAATGTGCCACAGGTAATTCAAGCGATTTGTAAAGGTGCCGCTTAGTTCATTTTTACAAAATTAGGTTTGAGGGGGCAAGCCACATCAGATAACCTTCAGGGCCACATTTGGTCTCCGGGTCAAATATGTTTACCATATATGGCTTAAAGGGTGGGTCGCACTGGATTCCTTGAAGGGAAATTTTGAGTTTTTACCTTTCAAATAGCATTGAAATTAACAGAAATCGATTATAAGATTATGACTGTACATATAAAGGTATTTTCTTTCGAAATTTTAATTTAAATGAAATATATTGTTTTTATTAAATAAATATTTTTTTTCGTCTGGGGGAGGCGCACGACCCCCTTATGCCCCTCCCTCTCGCGTACGTTTCTGATCCCACCAATATGCGTTAAGACGTAGGGGGGCAGTGCTGACGAAATTTTGCTGATAAGGGTTGTGGGGTCAAAAAATGGCTAAAAATTTGCTTACGTAATACTTTAACGGCCCCGAATCAGAAAATTCCCACGGACCAGTACTAATGTACACCAGATAAGATTATTGTACGGGGTGAGCCAAAAGAGCATTAAAAAAATGAAATGCATAAAATTCAACAATTGATATAAAATCACAGGTGAAATGTTTGTCATAAATCAAGGTTTTCCTTTTTTTCCGAGGGTAGAAAAAGTGCAATATTTTAGACACTCAAGTCACATAGTACTAAAAACATTCAAATTTTAGAAGCAATGTTTTAGAGTTTAACAATTTTTCTTACCTACCAATACAATGGGTGATTTTATCGAACATTAAAGCTATAATGGCACGCGTATACGTCAATCTTTAACTTTTCTACGATGAAACTTCTACCCATGCCATTACATAATGCAAACTAGCATTGAAATTGGAGGTAATTTCTCTCAATATTCCATATCTATCGAGTGAAACAATTAGCATGAGATTGTCTGTACCTCTTTTTTATGGTACTGCTGTGTATATATACGCATATATAACCTATTTATTTGTTCATTTTTGTTATTAGATGAGGGCAAACCCGGATTTATTTCACAAAGAAACCATATTCGTAAGCTCTTCTACTTCGGTAAAAAAAACCTGTAAATTTCCCTTGGGGCTGCAAAAATGTCATACCTTCGTACGAACGCAACATAAAAATGAACAAAACGCTGTATGAAATTGAATTTCTTTAAAAAAAGAGTAAAATCTCCAAAATGTCGGAAAGAGTTTTCTTCTTCGTATTTATATAAAATAATAATAATAAAAACATTTCATTCTACGAAATTTCCTCTTTGATAACGTGTTATTTTGATTCATATCTCCGAAAAAGAAAAGCACATTATTACATTTGTAATTCTACAGGCAACATACAGTAATTCAGTTAATCTAAATTTTCTGAACTCTCTCTATGAATATAAAAACTTATACACTTCTATATTTAGGCATTAAAAATTACTGTTCTATGTACATATATATCTTGGACTTCACTTTATATGAATGTCATATATTATAACTCTTTAAATTGCTTTGAAATCAGGCTTTGCAAGAATTTCTCATCGGATTTTTAATTGAATAAACTTTTATCTGAAAATTCCCCCATGGTTTATGAAAGGGTATTCAATTGGAACCAAGTTTACATTACATTAAATATTTTTATTAGTATCAGAGGAAAATATATATGTTTGGATATATTTAAAATATTCATAATAATGCAAAAAAATTTTAAAATATTTTTTAAATTATTCAAATATATCTACATTCGTCTCGCCTAAACCGTCTGTATTGAAATTTTGCGATTTTAATATCCAGATTTTCTTTTTGTAACGCCATCTGCTGAGCATCAAGGGCACCGAATCATATGGAGTTTCTCCTCAGCCATCAAATATTGGGCGCGGTAGCCCAAGTCGGTAAGATACTCGCCTAAAGTACCAACGGATGTATAGAGGTGTCGCGGGTCCGATGCCCGGAGGTTCGTGCTTCTCAGAAACTTTGTTGACGCAGGGGTACAACAGAAGCAACAAGTCAGAGAGAGATTGCCACCGCAGGGGGTGCTGCACCAAGGGGTTAGCGCACTAACCTCTCGGTGAGTATAAAAACAAACCACCGTTCGGAATCGGCAATTAATCGTAGGTCCCGGCCTTATTGGCCCTCGTGCGCAGAAAATGATTATGTGTGCCCTCAAATATTTAGGTTTACGCTTTGCAGTGGGTTATTGCAGTATTAATCAGTGAAAAAAATGGAAATTCTAACAACATTCGGCTGCTCTATATTTTCTGAACTCTATATGTATATATGGATATAAAACTTATTTATACTCTAGTTTAGATATTGAGAGATAGAGAATTACTATTTTCTATAATACATATACTGTATATCTTGAAATTCTCGTTACATGGATTTCAAGTATATACGATACATATGTTTTGTTTTTGATCGACAGATGGCGCTGCGTCGTGTCCCGACGTATTTTGCTTTTTGCGTGTGAAGTAAATTGTAAGAAAAATGATATAGTTTCTTGTCTGTGCCAATTTGTTTACCCCTAGAGAATATTTCAAACTTATTGCAGTATTAATCAGCACATAACCTGAAAATTCGAAAATTTGCATGTGCAAATATTGAGAACAGATGGCAGCACCACCAGGGCACAATTCACGCATTACTCTCACAACATAACTACGTTACGACCACACACATACACTCAGAACAGACGTTCCGGCATGTACTAGTTAGTTCGAAACTCCCAGAGGAATTATTGCGAGGCGCGTGTCCGTTTATTTATGGTGTACATTCGTAAGCGCAGCAAAACCGATTGTTAATAATGCATTTATAAATCAATGATCACATAGCATACATACAAATACAACGCCACAACAGGCAAATTGCCCAACGAGGTGGCTGACTTAAGAACATCATGGAACCCCCAACGAATCGGTACATGCGGGAATGTGCGTGTAGTGAAACCTGACGTGAAGTTTTGTTTCTCTGTAATGCTTGTTATGTGTAGTGCTGCCATCTGCCACCAGTTTTTCTAACTATGAGTGAAGTGTTATGATTGAATGATTTATCGTTGTAGGACTGTTGCTCTCTGTGGCGAGACTTTTTAACGGGGAGATCGGCTCGCATTTGCGCCTTGAAGTTGGGAACCATAGAAAACCAACTTCAGCCGCCCACCACTGTGGGGTTCGAACCCGGATGCTCGCATCGCGAGTCCGTCACTATAACCACTCGACCAACACAGCGGCTAATTAACATAGTGAATTCCTATCTGTTGCCTTATCTCCATAACATGAAAGCATCGATATTTCTCAAGAGTGTAGCCTATATAAACAAAAAATTTAGTTTTTTAATGTATGTGTTCAAGTCTTCTTTATTTTTGTATTTGTATTGCAATTTAAAACCATTGCCGTGCATCCAGCGGCTGTTTTCTCACGCGAACCGCCTGTTATAAGATTACATGCAATAAAAACGCATACACACGAGTCCAAAAGTAAATATTTAATGTTTGTGGAGGAAGAAGAAGGGGAAAATAGACTGTGCGATTACCCTGTACTACACTATTTACTTGGTACTTCGAATCATCCATCCATAGATCGATCGGAAGTATTCGAATTCCTCGTTTCCGCAAATATTTCGAATTTTCCTCTTAGTATTGCGCAAGAATTTCAGTGCTCCGTGTTTTCCCCCAACTGTGGACTGTTTAACGGAATGCGCAGTCTTTATATTATATGTGTATGTTACCGCTAGTTTCGTTAAATATTGACCGGGACGGAGTCAGAATTTCGGACGTTGGCCAGTGATCCCTGGTCAAAATCCGATAACAAAACACATGATTAACAATCATCGTCAAGTTGGCGTAGTTATTCGTGATAATTATGCCTATGTTAATTATGGCAACCCATCAAACCGCTGTCACGATCGCATCACGGTAATCATTTTTTTCCTCAAAAATTTGGCAGAAAAATCTATGTGTTGATATAATTATTATTTTTTTTCTCAAATTTCACATTTCTTCACTCTCGTCACATGGAGCTAATCCAATACAGCTGTTATATACAGACATGTATTACACGTTGTTATATATAGACATGTATCACATTCATTAAAAAAATGAATGTGACTCCTACCGGGCCGTCTCACATTGGCACATCGAGCTTTGGCAGGGATTTCCTTCCGATTCGCGAAATTGCCGGCCAAAGTCCGAATCATTTCTGCAATTCGGACGTTGGCTAAAACTCTTGGACAATTCACGACGTGGCCGGCACGATCACGAATTGGCTGCAGACTTCGGGCTTTCATATTAGCGTATATAAAGACAACTGTTATGTTCTTCAGTCATTCCTGTTTTACTGTCAAATCAGAATTTCCCGGCAAAACCCTTAATTAAAGCATACATGTAGAAAAAAGCCGCCTTTTTTAACTGTCATCCGCAGATATAGTCATGGACGCTATTTTTATCAATAATTTTATTGATGATGAAAATAGCGTCCATGACCGTTTAGCGGTTTTCACTTAATTCCATTAGCTTAAAACCCCCACCCGGACATATTCTGTACAGTTCGAGCTCCTTCCATGAACTTCCTGTGATAAATTCATGACTTTTACAGCTTCATAAGCTAATTTTTAGCTCTTGCGCCTAATTCAAACCACGGCCTATTTCAGTTTTTCTAATCCTTTCTGAGAACGGGGACCAGTAAAATGACTGAAACAATTTGACGGACCACTTGTGTCCTCGTATTACGGGACATTCCTGTAATTTCCGTTGTATCGATTTTTTGTACACGTTTGTCCCGTTTTGAAATTATTTGAATTTTGCACACAATTTTTTGGAATCTTAATTACGATTGATGATTGTGCCTATTACTGACAATGTTTTTGATGGCAATTGGCGATATCCAGTATCTTACAGATTCATAACATGAAAGTTCAAGCATTTACATCTTTACTTCAGTAAATGGAAGACAGGTGGCACCATGAACACCAAGCAAGCGCAACTCGGCAACATAAATACGTCAGGGCCCCGCATACATTCAGAACACACATTCTCCGGCATGTGCCAATTCGTCAGAAATTCCGCAGAGGAATGTGTACGAGGTGCATGTATGGTTAAAGTAGTAGTATCTTACAGATTACTATTTAAGATCCCGCTTTACCGCATTTTTGTCACTGGAATATGGTCATCAGATCAAAAATTTGGATATTTTTCCGTGAAATATATTTTTGTTTCTGTGATTTCTAGCAGTTCTTTATTCCAACCTATTTACAGCCGCCTCCTTCAGAAGTTTTAGCATTAATAAGAAAATTGAATTTGTAGCAATTGTAATTTATTGCCAAAATTTTGTGATATCCCGTATTTAGTATTGCAATTTCCTGCATTCTTCTGAATGATGTATGGTGATCCCTAAGTATGAAGGTTTTATTTCATTTGAACCCATATGGATGTTACTGATATCAATTACAACGGGTGGATAATTTTATCAAGTCTGCCTGCGGGCCACCTATGACATCGTCGCGGACCATAGGTTGAGAAACGTTGGCTTGTACGATAAATACGTTTCTTTCTGATTTCGAAGGATTCTAATGGATTCTCATAAATATATGTTGTTATTTTCTCTATAGTTATAGAGTTTTTTTTTTCACTCGAACGCAATGTCTAATGTTTGGTAATCGACTACGTCAGAAACGTCATGTTGAAATAAAATACTGATTTTTATTTTTTTATGGAAGTCCTGTTTGGTGTGATTCCAAAACAGACCTTGTTTTGTTTATATGAAGGTAAGAATTGAAGTTACGTTCTCTTTAGATTCGCTTTTCCACATACAAGTAATAAAAGAATGAAACCTTTAAACGTGTTTTACGAATAAGGCTGTTTGTGTGAAAAATATTACTTGCGTTTCAATCGCTTTGCTTACAAGCGATTGGCAAGAAATTCGGATGATCTCTGTTTGACGAATCGGCGATAAATATGGTAATCTTGTCCTAAACTAACCGTATGTTGGAAAAAAAAGGAAGAAAAGAAAAATTAGAAAAAAAATACGAAAGGAAACCCGTATAAGATATATATATATATATATATTCGGCCAATGTCCGAAATTCTTACTTTGGCCGGGCCTTACTAAGATATCTATATTCATATTCCTTTGACCTTTAGGGTTGCCATAGCTGACCATAATTCTGGTTTGCTATGGCTAATTATTAATGGCCATAATTATTATAAAAAAATACCCCAACGCGGTGGTAACCCCTAATCATAGGGATCGATATACGGATGTATATTGGTTGATATATAGGGGGCCGGCTAAAACTCGATGAAAGCCCGAATTTCGGACATTTGCTTGATCAACTGGGCTGGTCACTTCGCGAAGTGGCCAACGTCGGCTTTTGGCAGTAAAATATACATTCTTATCGCCCTAGGAACTAAAATCCAAGTTATATGACACATATATTTGTGTAATTACACTGTCTCAAAGACGATATGAGGATGAAAATTCAAAAAATCCGTACTTACATTAAAACAGATTTGAGTGTAACTGATGCCCATATCATGCAATCCTTTAACTTTTAGTTCATAACCTGCATCACGATTAGTTGAAAGTGCTGTGAAAATAACAAAAGATTCCATTCAGATAATTTTCTGCAATCGTGTGTTTCGGATATTTCACAAATTTTGCTTACAATTTTACATAAAAATGATGTAAGTAGTGCAAAATTAATATTTTTTTTCGCCATTTTGGGACACTTCCTACCAAAAAAGTGTTTTTAAAGTTCACTTTATTACTGTTTTATTTATAGAAACGTGCCTACGAACGTAGTTGGATACCTTAATGAGTATTAGTCTAAAAAAAAACTCTCGAGGGAAACTTAAGCGTACGAAATTATGTTTTATTTGAGTTTGTACTTTATCAGTTTTTGAGCAAAAATACTTCGCGACTTTTACGATGCTGCAGCGCGTAAGAAATCGTGGTTGTTTCCACGATTTTTTTTTTCTTTTTGGGATAATTTCATAATGCGGCTTATTCTCCGTAAACTACGGTAATTTTTCTCCTATCGCGAACTAAATTGAATATTTTTACGTAAGTATCGGGTGCCACGAAGTGGGGGGGGGGGATTCCTTTTTAGTGAGGAAAAAATTGTTTAAATTTCTATCGATAGAGGACGCTGCGAGTAAGAAAATCACTGGAAATATGCAAATCAGAATCCCATAAAATGCCAAGTGCATGATTTACAGCTCGTTTCTGAGTTTTCTTTTTACTGGCATTTACATAAGGTTTTTTTGGGGATATAGACATTGGTGGATGAAGCACTACTGGTGAAATTGTTTTACGCAGCCACGAATCGGCACCTGAAGCCATAGGCGGAGACAGACTTGGAAGTCTGGGGGGGGCAAGGGCATTATTGTTGGGGGGGGGGCACGATGATGATGATGATGATGTCAATTCATATATACACATATACATTAAATCGGCCCACTCCCCTTTTGAATGCCCCCCACGCCACCCCGTATCTCCGCCCATGCCTAAAGCGCCACGAACGTTTCGGACAATGGATTGAAGCAAGATTCAGCAACAATCGCTCTGGCCGGACTTGCCCTCTTTCGACAAAAATTTGAACTAATTTTTTTCTGTACGAAAATGCTCGCTTTCGTAGCTTTTCGCAAAGTGCATTCAAGTCCCATACCTCCAGTTTTTATGAATTTTTATACTATTTACAAATTTAATAGATACTCTGCATATAATAGTTCCACACAAAATCTTGAACTTATGTTATTAAAATTGCGATCTCAGTATCACGTAACGAAAAAAAACTATTAATATGCCTTCAAAATGAGAATCATTTTAAAATCTTTTTCTATGACCACTCCTCTTATGCAGACGAACTTGTTCATCCCACCGGTGTACTAGAGACCAAATCTCTACATTTTGCACAAAATACACTTCGTGTGCTACCGTGATCGTTGATGACATGAAGTGATATGTCTAACATGCTGCGAAATTCTTATAATGGCTAATTTTATTGCTTTGTTTTCCATGTTCTTTCTACGATCACGTGTATTAATCATTACAAAACTATTACCACCCTGTTTAATTGAGATTCTTTTCCCAGTCGTCGAAGCAAAAGTCCATCTGAACGCACGAAAACCATTCCACCTAATTTTTGTGGCTCATAAGTAGCCCCCCCCCCCCCCCGTTAAATTATTCACGATAAAACAAGCAAAACATTCAGGTAAGCGCCAAATAACTGATGATAGCGATGGTAGTTTTTCCCCCATTGCGAGAACCTGATATCGATCGTCAACAGCGATGTCGAATCTCAAACCAAATTATATGCTTGAAAACTCAATTTCTCTGAAAATTACCAGAACAATTCCAAAGAGAATAGATAGCATTACTCACATACAACGATTTTTTTGTTGTTTTTTTTTTGTCAATACTCAGATATGTATTGAGTTTTAAAACACTCTCACAGTATCACGTGACGAAAAAAAACTATTAATATGCCTACGAACGGGGATAAGTGGACTATTTACCAGTCGTAAACAAGATCGTCATTACCCTTCGAATTTTCTAAAAGTATAGGTTATATCTGTTGGAAATGTGGAAAACATATAGGAAATCGAATCATACCCCCAAAAACACAATAGTACAGATAGTTTTGATTTTATCCTTTCCTCTACACTTACGTCCAGTATTTTACACAGTATTCGTGCCGTTCCGTACACGCCTCCGATGCGATTTAGTTCTTGTGATGACAAGAGGACAATATAATACCACGCCATTACGGGTATATTTACTCCACATGCAATGTCATCATCCGATATACGATCACAGTTGAATATAACGATAAGTACTGGGGAAATTTTTCCTATAATCTCAATGGCGAATCTACATGCTATGCACTGACTCTGTCTCAATTACCTCTCTCTCAGGCACTTATCCATTTATAAATACCGCACATAATAAAGTCACATAGAAAGCTATTAATTTCCTAGCTTGCGTAACGCCCATTAATTTAGAGTAAACCTTCCTTTATGTGTGTGTGTATTATACGTGCGGGTGTAATGGGGCTATTATACTCCTCGGAAATAATAATTCTATTGCTCAGACATGGCTTTAAGTTTAAGGTCTTCGAATACGATACTGTACTTATTAGTTTTAATACTGGATTGAATTTCCGTAGAAATCGGAGAAGAAAGTAACAAGGAGTTTAATGAGGGGAAAATTGTTCGCATAGGAAGCATGGAAAAGCCTGTTTTTAATTGGCCGATCATGTATATTTATCTGACACGATATCACGTAATTACTTGAAGTCACTAATCGATCTTAAAAGATTGATAAAAGCACACAAGTTGTTTTTGCCGTAATACGAAGGCTGTTGGCTACCGTTTGGAAATACAGCCGGCCCCGCGTAATAGGATAAACGATATCCCGTTTAATCGGATAACTTATAAAACGAATAGAATCCTCCAGCACCAAAATTTCTCCTATTGAGATAACGTTAAACTTCTCCGTAAATGAAAGTTAGAGGGCGCTAACTTTCCTAAAGAAAAGTAAAAGAGTCAGGAATTGTGATCAGATCATTGTAATCACATATAATTTCCTTTTTCATGTTTGATGTCAGATTTATTCGAGTAGCTTTATTAATATTGATCTTTCATCAGTTTTCAAATATTACAAACTGTACCAACGTTGCAAAATGCCAATTGAATTGTTCCCCGCTTGATTGGATAATGCGTGCAGGAATAGTTGGTTTTCGATGAAGCGGGGGCTGACTGTACATTTCAACTCGAAATGCGAGTTTTCATGATTTCGTTCAACCACAGTGTCTACGGCGATCCTATACATCGAGCCGATTCCATTTTGAATGCCGTTGGCCGTGTGAATTTTGCACACCTGAGGCGATGCAGCATGCACCTCGACGTGGATTGGTTAAAAAGCCTTAAATTCAGGTTTTGTAACCGATCCGCGTCGAATTGCGTGCCGCATCGCTTGGATTGGTTAAGAAACTGCATTTCCAGTTTTTCATGCTGCATCGCTTGAATTTTTTTAAAAACAACTGGATTTTAGGTTTTCTTAACCAATTGGCATCAAGTTGCGAGCTGCATCGCGTTAACCAATCTGCCTCAAGTAGCATGCTGCACAGCTTGCATCAGTTAAAACACTGAGTTTCAGATTTTTGAACCAATCCGCGCTGAGTTGCACCATCGCTAGGATTGGTTATAAACTTGATTTTCAGGTTTACTTTTTAAGAAAAAATCTGAATTTCAGGTTTTTCAACCAATCCGTGTCGTGTTACACTGCATCGCTTGGATTTATTAAAAACTTGATTTTTCAAGTTTTTCAATTAATCCACTTCGAGTTGCATCGTGTTAACCAATCCGCGACGAGTGGCATTCTACACAGTTTGGATCAGTTAAAAACCTGAATTTGTGATTTTTGAACCAATCTGCGTTTAATAGCTGCCCCGCTTCGATTCGTTAAAATCCTTAATTATTTAGTTAAAATCCTTAGTATTTTTTATAACCAATTTACTTTGAGTTGCTCTGCATCACTTGCGGTATACTGCCAGTACGTACCCTGCCTAAGAATATCGAGAGACCGACCACACCGGTTAAATGAGACCTATTAATCGCCGCTTTAACCACAAGAAATGTGTCAACGGTATAATTTCTGTCGGTGGTTACTCAGATGATCACTCTATTAACAATTAATCTTCAGCAACGCTCTTAGATCATTTTTTATTAAGGGTTAAGCTTTTTCTCCTTTTTTTGGCAATGGCACGCGTGTTAAAAGATAATATATCACAAATGGTTTTCATTCAACAAAGAACTCGCAAAACTCATTCGAACTCATAGAACGGTCCACGACATCAAATAGAAATCGGTAAACTTCTGTACGTTCCTTGTTCATAAACGATATAATCAACACTCACTCGCCAGTTGAATTTCCATTAATTGAACACTATTCCGTTCCAACTATTCGGAAGTAGTTCTATATATTGTACCAAATATGATTTCGTAAAACAATAGGGTCGTGCGCATATCACATAAAACCGACGTTAGAGAACTACGTCCCAGAAAACACCTAAGAAGACACTATTCAATGATTTTCGGAAGGAAATCGCTACAGAATATTGAATGTGAAAGAGAAATGGAAAAAAAGGGAAATTGTCCTATTACGCCATCGATCAAAAATGGCAGTTCGATCATTACCGTGCAATATTGAAAGCAGTTATTACAGGCCGTGGATCCATTAAACCTTAGAAATTATACGCTTACGAATAAGCCATCAATGATAGCGTAACATCAGATCAACTTTTTCGCGGTGGTTCTTCTGTATTACATGTGTCCGTCCATGTGTAATTGCATGTACGCCGGGGGTAGGTATAATTTTTATTTTCCATTCACCGCAAGGCATGGAATCTATTGCACTAATACGCGCACGAACAATTGATCAAGGGCATAATAACTTTTTAGGTACTGGGACACCGCATGTGTGCGTGCCTCGTGTCATTAACTCTTTTTTTTTTTCGTTCTCGTCTGTGAAATGATTAATTTTTCACTGCGCAGATTTCTCATTGGCCTCTCTCTATGTTCCCTCTCTCTCCCCAAGTTATTCGAAAATCATTTTATCCAAAAGAAAAACATTATGCCTCACATTATGAAAAATAAAGGACACCAATATGGTAATTTGCCTACTTAGAAATTGCCCTCACTATTAAGGGGCTATAACCTCTATCCGGGCTAAACTGTCTTGGTAGTGCGACGTGTAATTCAGATGTTCTTTCTGTTGTACAACCACGTGTAAATTTTGTATTTCCCACTTGTTACGTGTTTATTTTTTTAACTTGTGCCGACCCCCCGTTCTCCAATTTCCACATGAAAAAAGGTTGCCCTCCCTCAATTACCCCTCTTCTCCCCGTAAAATAAATTCCACATTGCTAAGTGCAATATTAATAAATAAATAAATTAAATATTAAATAAATTTAAATATTAAATAAATTTAAATATTAAATAAATTTAAATATTAAATAAATTTAAATATTAAATAAATTTAAATATTAAATAAATTTAAATATTAAATAAATTTAAATATTTATTTCTCTTTTTTCCCCTCTCCCTCTCTTTGCCTTGTCTGTACCTAATCCACTTATAGCTCAGTGACCTAATCATATGTTGCTTGAATGACGTCACTCTAAGTCTAAAATCGCTGAAAAAAATAGGCACTCAACGAGGTCTGAGATAGTCAACTTCATGATTGAATGAAAAATTTGAAAAGATTAAAAAAAAAAACTGAATATCTTTTTATTTTGCAGTGTGTAGTCTGGTTTGTGAGTCGTGGTGAAAAAAAAAGTGTTTGGTGGTGTGGTATGTGGATACATATATTTAGCTCATTTCTCTCACACAACATGCAGACAGAAAAGATAAGTTCCTAGAATGCCAGACTATTCAGTTTGGGATAAAAAGTCTGCACTCTGAAACCATTCAAATCTAAGGCTTTTTTAATGCCTTTTCTCTGAACTAAATCATCCATTTTCTTGCAATTTCTAAAAACAAATTGACAGAGAAAGACACGTGTATATGGAAAGCGGTAGTGAAGTTGAAATAAGTTTATATACTTCAAGTGACAGTTAATTATTGGATTGATTTTAATCTACACAAAAATGTTACACATAACGTGGCCGTTTTATGAGAGCTGATGCATTCATATGAACTAAAATGTTTGTTGGCCGAATCATTCGTTAATTGACGCAGTTAAACGCCGAAATTAATCTTCGTTGGCCGAGAAAGTCGTAAGTTAAGTTCTTCAAGCCGAGATGTACCCGTACTTCCCATGTATCTAAAATCAACAAAATGTTTTGAATACTTTTTCAAATGAAAAATATGCTTCTGTAACCAAAGGTTTACGAGTTATTTGAGATGAAACAGATCAAATTTTCACCCTCTATAATCCACAATAAGAATTCCCGTTTTTTAACGTATAAAATGCAGATTAATCTCATTTAAATACGCCTTCCCGTGATCAATTTCAGTAGTGACTTCAATTCGTGTTAATTATTTTTCCTCATTGCCATCCCTTCGTCAAAAAACATTCTCAAAATAATTTTTTTTCTCGATTGTAATGACTGTACACAGCTCAGAAGACGTCAACGTCAATTATAGAAACCCTCATTCTCGAATATCTTTCAATTTCAAAACCCATAGAAATCAATCAAACGTCGGCATCATCAGAATCTCAACACCCATAATAAATTTAAAGAGTATAACTTATATAACCCTCACCTTAATTGAACAACGAAGGGATCGAGATGATGGATAATATTCTCTACCGAAACACACAGAAACGAAAAGGGAAGCACCATCAGTAAAGGGTTGAATACCCCGTTCAGCGATACATCAATACGACGCCCATACTTCTTATACTAGAGACGTTCTCCCACGCAATACGAATAATGAAACGGAAAAGGCGAAAAATATGAAAATTTTACTCATATATTCTTTTATTTTTTATGTGCGTGTGTCTCTCACTGCCGTGGAATGTCATCAATCAATCGTCGAGGGTAAACGCACCTCATGCGGATTGGAAAGGACAGAAGACATCATCCGCAGATTGAATCGGAAACGATGACACCACCGCCGTCGAAAGCTGGCATTTCTCGTAATATACGTTTCTTATGTGTACATGTGACCTTCCTCTTCTATCATTTCTCCCAGGAAAAAACCATCACCAATTTCCAGTTCAACAACAAAAAGAAAAAGGGAGAGAAAAGCGTCTTCATCTGCATTTCAGATTTCGAGGTTTTTCTCCCATCGTGTTACAAGGAGTGAAGGTCGGAAGGACGAGGCTGTGGCTCCCGCGAGAAGATTCAAATCAATCCCAAAGCTTTACCCTTTTATCTCCATTCGTAAACGGGATCAACCATTCGGCCGATCTCAATCCCATATTTTCGTTTCCATTTTTTGGATTCGTAATGATTCTTTTCGAAAAAATGTGTTTTTCTTTATCGGTATACGCCAATTTTTTCGTGTATCCTTTGAAGGATATTTGTTATAAGTATTGTGTAAAATGAATTCCAAGTTTAATGAAATTTCAATAAAATATACTATTTTCCACGTAAAAGTAGTTAGTTTTGTATCTGTGCTCAAGCTCTCAATTTGTTTAAAAGAACTGTAGTAGAGATATTTTTTGAAATTTGATTATATTGTTTAAAACGAATTGAAATTTATTAATTTGTTCGTTTTTGGAGACGATTTTGTCATAGTGCTTCGGAGATTTAAAAAAAAAAATGCCCTGCTTTGAGATAATTTTCAGCAATTTTTTTATTTTAAGACGATTTTCCACAATGCTCTAATTCAAGATAACTTTGAATTATGCTCTGATTCAAGATAACTTTGAATTATGCTCTGATTTAAGATAACTTTGAATTTTGCTCTGATTTAAGATAACTTTCAACACTGCTGTAATCCGAAATTATTTCTAACAATATTCGGCTCTGAAGTTATTCGTAAGAATGCTCTGCGCTGAGACTATTCACAGCACTGCTTTGCTTCACATAACTTCCAACTACACTTCGATTCAAAATATTTTTTAACAATGACCTGCCAATAATTATTTCTTATAATATTCTTATTCAAGATGGCTTTCAACAATGTTTGATTCAAGATAACTTTCAGCAATTCTCTGATTTAAGTTAAATTACATTATTGCTGTACTCCGAGAAATTATTTCGAAAATGCTTATTCTGATTCAAGATAGCTCTTAACATAGCTTTGATTCAAGATAACATTCAACATAGCTTTGATTCAAGATAACATTCAACATAGCTTTGATTCAAGATAACATTCAACATAGCTTTGATTCAAGATAACTTCCAACAATGGACTGATTCAAGATAACTTTCAAGAATACTCTGATTCAAGATAACTTTCAAGAATACTCTGATTCAAGATAACTTTCAAGAATACTCTGATTCAAGATAACTTTCAAGAATACTCTGATTCAAGATAACTTTCAAGAATACTCTGATTCAAGATAACTTTCAAGAATACTCTGATTCAACTAATCATTTTCAACAACGCTCTGATCCCAAGATTGAACAACGGAGGAATCCGATGATGGATAGGATTATTCTTAACCCAAACGCACAGAAACGAAAAGGGAAGCACCAGTAAAGGATTGCAGATCCCGTTCAGTAATACATCAATACGACGCCGGAATTTCTTTTACTAGAAACGTTCTCCCACGCAAATACGAATAATGAAATGGAAAGAGCGAAATATAAAAATTTTACTCGTATATTCTTTTATTTTTTTTGTGTGTGTCTCTCTCACTGGCGTGGAATGTCATCAATCACTCGTAGAGCGCAAACGCACCTCATACGGAGTGGAAAGGACAGAAAACATCATCCGCAGATTGAATCGGAAACGATGACACCACCGCCGTCGAAAGCTGGCGTTTCTCGTTATATATGTTTTTTATGTGTGCACGTGACCTTCCTCTTCTATCATTTCTCCCAGGCAAAAACCATCACCAATTTCGAGTTCAACAACAAAGAGGGAAAAAATAGAGTAGCGTCTTCATCTGCATTTCATATTTCGAAGTTTTGCCATCGTGATACAAAGAATAATGGCTGGAAAGACGAGGCTGTGGCTGGTGCGAGAAGATTCAAATCAATCCCATGCTTTACTCTTTTATCTCCATTCCTATACGGGACCAACCATTTCTCCAATCTCAAAAAATACAATGTTTTCGTTTCCATTTTTTTTCTATTCGTAATGATTTTTTTAAAAAAAACATGTTTTTTCTTTATCGATATACGTCAGTTTTTTTTCGAATATCCGTAGATAGATATTTTTCTTATAAGTATGGCCAAAATTTATTCCGAATTCCAAAATTTATTTTGATTTTGAAGAAATTACCGAAACACATAAATGTTCAGCAATGATTTGCTCTGAAGTTATTTCCAAAAATGCTCTGATCTAAGATAAATTCAACAGATTCGAGTCAACTTCTAATATTCCACTGTTCTAATTCAAGATAATTTCTAATACTTCTCTGCACTGATTCAAGATACCGTCTAATATCCGTCTACTATTATCCAAAATTATTTCTACAATGCCCTGATTCAAGATAACCTGTACAATGAACTGATTCAAGATAAACTGTACAATGAACTGTTTTCAAGATAACTTGTACAATGAACTGTTTCAAGATAATTTGTACAATGAACTGTTTCAAGATAACTTGTACAATGAACTGTTTCAAGATAATTTCTATACAAGATACCTTCTAATATTCCTCTACTCTGAAATCATTTTCAACAACGCTCTAATCCAGTTTCCCAACCTTTTTTGTCCCATCGCCCCTTCTTCAGAAATTTTTTTTTCTCCTATTGCCTCCCAACGCAATCTAACCCACTGGATCCTATTTTAAACCCGTAGCTCCTACCGCCCCCCGGGACATTCCATCGCCCACGTTGGGAATCACTGCTCTAATCCAAAGATTGAGCAACGGGGGAACCCGATGATGGATAAGATTGTTCTTAACCCAAACACACAGAAACGAATACAGAAGCATCGGTAAAGGATTGAAGATCCCGCTCAGTGATACATCAATACGACGCCGGCATTTCTTTTACTAGGAACGTTTTCTTTCTTAATACGAATAATGAAATGAAAAAGGCGAAGTATGAAAAATTTTACCCGTACATTATTCTATTTTTTATGTGTGTGTGTCACTGGCGCGAAATGTCATCAATCACTCGTAGAGCGCATATGCACCTCATACGGATTGGAAAGGACAGAAGACATCATCCGCAGATTCAATCGGAAACGATGACACCACCGCCGTCGAAAGCTGGCATTTCTCGTAATATACGTTTCTTATGTGTACATGTGACCTTCCTCTTCTATCATTTCTCCCAGGAAAAAACCATCACCAATTTCCAGTTCAACAACAAAAAGAAAAAGGGAGAGAAAAGCGTCTTCATCTGCATTTCAGATTTCGAGGTTTTTCTCCCATCGTGTTACAAGGAGTGAAGGTCGGAAGGACGAGGCTGTGGCTCGCACGAGAAGATTCAAAAGAATCCCAAAGCTTTACCCTTTTATCTCCATTCGTAAACGGGATCAAACATTCCGCCAATCTCAATCCCATATTTTCGTTTCCATTTTTTGGTTTCGTAATGATTCTTTTCGAAAAAAAATACGTTTTTCTTTATCGGTGTATGATATTTTCTTGGAATATTCGTAGAAGAATATCCGTTATAAGAATTGCAAAAACGAATTCAAAATTCAATGAAATTTCCGAATGAAAATAAATAGGTTTTTTTTTTTTGCCAAAAAGTTATTAGCTTTGAAACTGTATTTGAAATGTTCGAATTATGCAAATACAAAGGCCACAACACACAAAATACACAACGAGGTGGCTGAAAAAAGATGTCCATTTGGTTGTCAAATATGCAGGGTGTACTGGAAGGTATGATTCCTATTTAAAAAGTGCTCAGCAGGCGTTCAAAAATTACCTTGTACCAGTATTGAGAAAGAAAATACAGTGCGTAACAAAATAAAAAATCTAAATTATATACGGTCCCCCTGTGCTCTAACTTCAAAATATAAAGTTGTTGCCATGTCTCTCCTGTTGCCAACAAAAAAAAAATATCATGTTTATAAGTGCATTATTCACAGACATATTATAATTCGACAAACCGAGGTAATTTTGGAAAGAACCACGTTATATACGGAAAAACTGTTTTACCCGAATTTAACGCCGTTGTGTCTCAAATTTCCTCCCTTTTCGAGAAGCGATCCAGAGGTGATCCTATGCATTTGGATGATAGTCCAGAATCACGGTCGTTGAATGTTGGTCTGGATTCCAGAATGGAAGAGCACTAGATCGGCTCGGTAGCACATTTCGCCTGTCCTTCGTTTGCTGGGAGGTCGGGATGATGGAGTCTCAGGCAACCTCGTGGTGCTTGTGAAAGTGTTTAACAATCGTTAAAATTTTAAACGTTTGCCTAAATGTATCATTTCCTAAATAAAACGCCTTCTGGTGGCGACATGTGCAACTAATCCCCCCCCCCCCCCCCCGTGAAACGAGTTCCCATCATTCGTGAAGTCCTCCACAAAATTCTACAATTTTCTGATGACTGGTTTCGCCTGTAGGCTACTTTAAAATAGGGTCTTTTAATTACGGACGCCCTGTACAGTCAAACCTCGCTAATGAGTCACTCTTGGAAGAGCAAAAATATGACTTCGTAAACGGAGTAAACCATAGCTGTGCCAATTCCTGTCTGAGGATAATTGGGACTTCCAAAAAAGTGACCCGGTAAGCGGAGTGACGTGTTAACCGGGTGACGCACTAACGAGATTTGACTGTATATACAAGAAAAAGCACTTTGAACACTATTTTCTCAGAGTTTTTGATCTGATTAGTAAAAAAATACTGCACACCAAAAATTCTGAAACTTCGTAATGTTCATTTAACATGTGTTAGTAAATCCTCGAACTTGGGTGTCTGGCTATTCGTTAGAATTTTATGCGTTTTTGAAAATTTGAAAGGAAAACAAACTCAAAAAAATCTAAGTTCAACATTTTTTTCTTCAAATATTTCCCACCGATCGATCATTTGCTGAATTGGAGGTTCCACCGACACAAGTTGAATAAACGCCGCAGCAAAATTTCGGAATTTTTTTTGCTATAGTAGTTTTTTTTGTTGTTATCTTGCGGATGAGCATTAAAAAGTGCTGTTTAGGTTGGTCCGGAGCGACTCCCTCCCTTGATTCTGGACTACTCCCATTAGCTTCACGTCATCTGCGAATTTGCTAGCAATCCCATCGATACCCTGATCGAGTTTCAAGTTAAAAAAATATGGTGCCAAAGACACTTCTTTCAGAGACTCCACTTGTGACGCCTGTCCAATCGGAGAATTCCCCGTTCACCATAACTCATTGTGACTTATCACTCGACCACGATTCTATCGAATTCAACAAGTTGCCCCAGATCTCAATATCGTGTAAGCACTTGAAGAATATACCATGTTTGACCTGATCGAACGCTTCTGGATATCAGGATAAACAACATCTACTTTTTTGCCTTTACCTAAAGCCTTAGTCACGTGATAATGGAAGCAAAAAGGAGAGGGGTGATTACGCATGACTTCCCCTTTCCTCAATTGCCTTTTGATAATAATATCCAAAATTTCCGAGAGGGAGCTCGTCATACTCACTAGACGATAATTTGACACCGCTTCTCTACTACCCCTCTTAAATATCGGAACAGCATTAGCAATCTTCCAATCCCTTGGGATGATACCCTCAGCAACACTGATACTGTAAATCTGTGCGACTGTGCCCAACAATTCATTAGCACATTTCCTGAGGACCCTGGGATAGATATCATCTGGTTCTGGTACTTTGCTAGCACATGCATTTTTTAGAAGATTTCGGACCTCCACGTCTTGTACTTGAATATCGTTGAGGATTTTATCATCCCACGCAAAACCCATAAATTGAAATATCTTGATCTCTATTAAAAACGGACGCAAAAAATCATTTTTACATTACTACACATGCCTACATTACTCTCTACCCTTGACCGTTCTATCGAGAGGGGACCCAACTGTCTCCTTACATCCATTATTCACGTACCTGAAAAATGATTTTAGGTCGAAGCCAATGTTATCTGCCAACCTAGATTCAACTTCCTTTTTACTATCCCTTATCGCTTTGTTCATTCTCCTTCTATTTTCTGTAAATGGTGACAGGTGAACTCTTCAACTTTTGTATTCTCTGAATGCCTCTCTCTTTTCAAGATTACGCACGTTATCCGAGAACCAGAGTGGCGTGTTATACAAACACGTGTTTTTCGAATAAAGTCTATGACGTCGTGCAAAACAGAAGAGTTTTGTTCTTATTTTTTTTAATGACTTATCACACCCCCCCCCCCCTGATACCAACGTGTCCTGGTACCAACGAAATTAACTCTAATATTTCCTTCAACCAAACGTTCCGTTTAACCAAACGGGATGTATAGTCACCGCCGTACTTGCAAACAGAGCTTTTTTCGATATAGTCATCATTTGGGGATCAGTATTGTTATCAGACGCCCTGAGCCCGATCCGATCATATAAAGCTGCATTATTAATTCTTGAATTCGATTTTATGAAAAAAAAAATAGATCGAATCGGAATTTCTTTTCTGCTTATTTGTATTGTAGATCACATGGTATTTCATCGATTTCTAATATTAAACTTACCAGTTAAATTTTGGAATGGAAATGAATCGTTACTGCTGGCATGTATGACTTGAGCTCAGAATGTGCCGGTCCTAATTCTTAACGACGCAGGCTGTGTCCAGGGTTTCAGAGGAAAGATTCCTTTGAGATTCCCTCTCAAACAATTATGCGATGTTGTTTCAAAACTTCTTGAATATCTCGAATAGAACTTGTGTGAAAACTTCTGAGTGAGGATTTCCATTCACAACAGCCAGACAGACACAAACATACGCGCGGAGAATGTCGTGTGAGAGATTCTCTTCATAATTACCCTCTTTGGAAACTGCTATTCCCATCACTATATACGCGTACGTACACACATGCACACCCGCTTTTGGAAATTCTAGAATTTTAGACTTGCACGGTTGAAAAGTGGCTGGATATCATAACGATGGCTTCTACTATACGGTAAAGAGATATTAAGCATCTTGGGAATGTCCTGGAAATCGTCTTGCATACCGGACTACCGTCTAATTGCTGTGAAGCTCAACTGACTACGGGAGAAAACATTGAATACGTGAACACGGAGATAATTGCTCTTATGTAATCGTGTATGTTAAATGCCATTAGTTGTGATGCTATCAATTCAATCGTAAATTTTAATGGGAACTTCATATTCAGATCGTAAAATTACACTGAACGTTCATAAAAAATCTTACTGATTGAATAATGGAAAAAAATCACTAATATAAAATTACAGATGACTATACCGGTGGTAACGTACGGCACACACAGCCCAGTCTGGGATATTCCAATTCTGAGAGGTGAATGTGAGCCGGTCTCTCATTTGTTATCACAGCCTTTATCTCATCAACCCTCCGTCGTAGAGAGATGATTCCGATTTTAAGAAAGCTCAACAGGCGTTCAGAAATCACCATATAGCAGTTTTGAGAGTGAAAATACAGTTTATAACAAAAAAAACTTTTATACGGTTCCCCTGTGCTCTAATTTCCAACCAGAAAGTTGTTGCCCTGTCTGTAATGACGCCAATAAAAAAACTTTAATGTTAATGCTTCTAAGGGATTCACAGAGATATTCGAATTCGAAAAACGGATGAAATTTGATTGGAAAAAACAGCGTTAAATGCGGGTAAAACTGTTTCCTGCATTTAACGTTGTTCTTTCCCAAATTTCGTCCGTTTTTCGAATCCGAATATCTCTGTGAGTATTGCACTTAGAAACATGGAACTTTTTCTGTTGGGATAAAAACCATGCTAACACTTGCAACACACCTTGTATATTTAAACTTATACAGGTTTTTCTGCAAGACCTAATTCGGACTTGATCTCATCAATTGTTCATCGTAGAGGTGTGGTTTCAAATTTAGAAAATGCTGAAAATGTGTTCAGGAATCACTCTGGATCGGTTTCGAGAGTGTAAATACGTAGAGTATACGGTCCCCCTCATTCCTCTATCTTCCAATCATGAAGTTGCCGCCCTGTCTGTCCGGAGGCAGAAAAAAATATCCCTCAGGCAAAAAACCAAAATAACTTCACGTTTTCAAGTGCAGTATTCACTGAGGTATTTGAATTCGAAAAACAGGGAAAAGGTGGGAAAAACAACATTAACTAACGGACCGGACAAGTTTCCCAAAATTTCTCCATTTTTTGCACTAAAATATATCAGTGGTTAGGATGCTATTATAGTATGCTGTAAGGTTTTTAGACTATACCTGCAGAGGAACATAGACTAGGTAGAAAGGGTGAGAGAAGAGCTACGCGTGTCCTTATTGGCACACGGGGCTTGAGTTATGAAGAGAGACGTCATTTTTTCAATATGGATACAATGAAAGAACGCAAGTGTCGGGGTAGAAATGCTTCTGCTTCGCACCGTCCCGTCCATTACAGCATCCGGATGTCGGAGAGATATGATCGAAGTGTTCAAAACTTTCAACGGGATGGATAGGATGCACCACGAATTATCAATACACCGTCAATCGACTGCTTGACAAAAGGACACAAGTATCCATTGGTAAGGGAGACAGTTCTAGGTTGTCGTGTCACAGGAAATTTTTCTCTAATAGGGTTGTCAATAGATGGAATAGCTTAACACCAGGGGGTTGTAAATCCTAACACAATGGACAGGCTTAAAAAGACATACGATAAACATGTTGGGGTAAATCGAGAAGCTATCCATACTTAGAATAAGACAACAATAAGTATTCTTTTATGGGCATTGTATAATATTTTATCATGTATATATACTGTTTGTAATTGCATTTTTAATTGGGTTGCTGTATTTTTGAAATGTATCACATCCCTATTTGTTAAGGGATTATTTTTCCTCAGTCATCTCGTCGGGCATTTTGCCTGTTGTGGCCTTGTATTTGAATTAAACAACAGAGACTGACTCTTAGAATATTGTACGTACAAAGTTGAATATCGATCGATCGTGTCTTTTTCTTTGAAGCTCTATGTTTTATACGATTTATCACAAAGTGTTAACGTTTTTCCTCGCGAAGCGTCATTATCTTCTTATTACGGTGGGACGGCACGTGATCAACGCGACCAATGAGAGAGCGCGCCGTGCAGCCGATTACAAGCATGACTGAGAGAATATTAAGTCGTAAATTTTCAAAAATCCTTCCACCCGCATACACACCATCTTGCCGCATTCCGTTCTGATGATATTCCACGAGGATTACGGCTACTTATATTATAACAGCGTGTGTTTACAGCAAATAGCTTGGAATCTTCTCGAAGTACGTCGTAAATCCCTTGTGTTATTGGAATCTCGAAAGTGACTCGCGAGAAAAGTGCGGACTTGGATGAAAAAAAGCCAAAAGTAAATTAAAAAGTGATGACAAAATAACGGTGGAAAAAAGTAAATGTTTTTAGTGAAGATCACGTTCTTTGTTATTGTACGAGCTGTAATTTCCAGCTGAGTTGTTTTCTTAAGGGAAAACTCTCGATCAACGTGGATTTTTGAATTCCCCCAACATTATTTTATCCATTGAGAAGCTTTATTTATGGAACTGTTTTCTTCTTCATTCATTAAGCTTATAACTGAAAAAACCCAAGTTTTCGTAGAAAACAAGAATTTAATCCTCTTTTTCGTAAATTTCACGCACTTCCCTTGACAATTAGATCAAAACTGAATCTATGCTATACAAATCGAATATCATTCATCAACAGTAATAAAGGGTCATGTAATACACAATTTTTTTTTTGTTTCGAAAAAAAAACATTTTGTAGTTATATGCAAACTAAGAAGTATTTTCTCTTCTTCCGTGTATACCAACAATGTATGCTAATTCGCTGGAAGATTTTCCGTTTTCCAAAACAGTCCAGTTGTAGAATATGATCACAATTGTAATAAGCATCGAACCGGGCTGCTAAATATTAGTACCGCGAAAATAGATTAATATGTATTGACTACACATTTGTGTGTGCGGCCATTCAAGTAATACTTCAGCAAATGTTTTGCCCTTTTTGACAAGATAGCTCTCTGCGCGAAGCGGAGGCCTTCTGCTATAGATTGCTATAGATGGTGTTGGGAAAACACACGCACAGTCACTTTTTCTCGCTCCTTCTCTTGTCTTTAAACTTCAACAAAAGCTGACTCTACCCACTTGCCGTTGATTGATTGGAGGGAGGGAATGGAAAATATGTCTTACTGTACAAACAACTTCAACGCGTTTTTAGAAGCCGAGATATTTCGGGTTGGCTGAAATAAAGCAAATCAAGTTTGACGAGATATTTCGGGATTTTCGGTGAAAGGGTTAAAAGTTCTGAACACATCATAAGAACTTGTCACATTCGTAATTATAAATCACTTGGCCGCAGTAGCAAAGTGACTAGTTGCTCCATCTTGCATGAACGTAACGGTAAAAAATCGCGTCTCTTTCACGCAAACATAGCACGACCTTCTCGCTCAGAAGCGTTAAATAACGCTGCGCATTCGCCGTAGCCGTTTTCTACCCATTTACTGGGCACTGCGTTTCAAAGAAGGAGGGTCCTATGATGGACGAACCTGTGAAACCCCTCCCTTTGCTTATAACATGCAGAATGATTAACCATATTTTACGAAACTAGCACAGAGTTTGGCAATTTAGATGAAATATAAGATGCTTTCATTTAAAAAATTCCTGTATTATTTGAAAATTTTGCATTGTTAAACTTTGAATTTTATGAAATTTTCTTAAATTTTGTTTATTCTTCGAGTTTTGCAAATTAAGTGAGTTTTGCTCCACTTATTATAAGCAAAAAAACGTGCGATGAAAATAATAGTTTTTAGAAGCAACCTTTGTATTTTAGTTAAAATACGTGCAATTTTCCCAAAAATTTTGTGAAAATTACAAAATATTTGCAGCTTTCTCTGACATTTCAGATTGATACAAACATTTTTTTGTGATTTCTTTTTTGTTGTTGTTGGAGCCCTGAAAACACCCGTGACTACATTTTCACTGGAAATTCTAAGCACAGGCATGGGCGTTACAAGACCGAAATTTTAGAATGGTTCGGTATTTTTATGGAAATTCGGGAAAATGTGTCTAAATTCCAAAGTTGTGGCCACTGTAGACACTATCGTATTGTATGTTTATTTATGGCATTATTAGATTTTTGAAAATATTGTATTGTATTATTTCTTATATTATATTATCGAGTTGCCGTATTGGATGAATGACGTTTTTATTAGTCATTTTCATGTGAATGATTTCCACAATTTCCTATGAGGAAGTTTGATTCAAATAACAAGTACATTGGCGGAACGATTTAAGCTCGTTAACAGAAGTTTCACTGTATTTTATTGAATAGACGTTTTCGCAACGACGAAATGATTCGGTCATCTCAGAATGATTTGAGAAATCGTTTCTCTGTCATAAATGAATCATAAATTTGACAAACTGTACCAAATTCATTATATTTGATATGATTACGCGAAACATATTACCCTCTCTATCCAAATATAATTCACAAGTCAATATATGCTCTATCTAGCCTATGACATTTTAGCGATTATAAAGAAAATGATACAAATATTCAGAATATTTTCTCCGAAATCTCAAATAATAATATCCTAGTGTCATGATGGGAATGATTTTAACTCTTAAGAAAACTATCCAGCCAATCAATCTTGTCTTTTTCAACGATCTGTTGACCTATCACGATATGATATTCTTGCTCCCATATTTGCTGAAAAGCAATTTATATGATTAAAACCTCCCAAAAAAAATTCTTTTTCTTCACTTCGGTTATAACCTCATCCATTTAAAAGTATGAAATGTGAGGAAATAGCAAAAAATGTAATCTAAGTCCCGTAAGAATAAAATATTCATAATATACCTTGTATTATACTAAGGGAAAAAAACTGGGGATTTTTTTTTTTCGAAGGATTTGAATATATATTCATGAAAAAAAAAATGTTTAAATAAATCTTGAGGCCTGTTTTGTCACCGTCGCGTGCGAAAGAAATTTCTAACGTCACGCAACATTCAGTAACATTACAACATTAAAGGGAAAAAAAAGAGACTTCCCTAATATTCTTCTCTTTCTGCGCTTTTTTACATTATTGCTATCGATTTATATTATAACGGAAGAAGAAGAAGAAGAAGGAAAAACTTGTAATAGCGGAATAATGAAATCAATAAATAAATAATTACGTGATAGGCTTCGTTGGGATTTAACGTGAAAATAGGAAACAACTTGGGTTGTAGAGGAAATTTTCTTTTTGTTGTTTTCTTCGACGATTTCACTGACGTGTATATTCAATGAATACCTTGAGAGAATTGTTTGTTATCAATGAAATGTCATTTAATGGGGGGGTGGACATTAATAGTAATGGAAATACTTCTGAGAAATTATTATTTTTCGAATGGTGGAAAATATCGGACATCGTTTCTGATTATCGGTTCTAACGATGATTTTCCAGAAATCCGGATAAATTTGTGTCTTTTATCTTGTGTGTTGAATTGTATTTGCAAATGGAAAAAAGAAAATGCTACTATGTAAAGCTGTGGTTGCTAAAGTTGCCAAATGTATTAGTACTGTTATGGTTGCCAAATTGTAAAGCGGATGTTCTTCGAAATGCACCGAAACTTTAGTAACAAGCGGGAGAGATTTTGAATTTGTCTCTGCTTGGAAAATCATCCACTGATCAAACGTTGTATAAAATCATTTTGAACTTGAACACTGTTGGAAATCAACTTGGAGTACGACATTTTCGGACGTCATCTTGGTGTAAAGCATTCGTGAAAATAATCTTGGTTGGTGTATTTATATATAAAGTATTCTAAAAAATTACCTTGCGGGAAGCACTGTTGGAATTCATATAAAAGTAAATGTATTGTTGAAAAGTAAATGTATCGTTGAAAAGTAAATGTATTGTTGAAATTCATATAAAGTAAATGTATTGTTGAAATTCATATAAAAGTAAATGTATTGTTGGAATTCATATAAAAGTAAATGTATTGTTGGAAATCATCTTGAAGTAAAGAATTTCAGAAAATCATCTTGGAGTGCATAATTGTTGATCATCTCGGTGTGAAGCAGTGCTGAAAATATTCTTGTTGTGTGTAAAGCATTCTTCAAAATTACCTCGAGTGAAGCACTGTTGGAATTCGCATGAAAGTAAATGTACTGTTGGAAATCATCTTGGTGGAAAGCGAAATAACGGAATCAATAAATAGATAATTATGTGATAGGCTTCGTTGATTTACACTCATGTCCATAAATTAAGGATAATTCAGAATCACACGGAAATCAAAATCTAAAGTAAAAATTTCACCTGTAGAATTATCACACACATCTGCAAGAATGATATGCAAATTTCAGGAAGCCACCAGATGATGCCGATAGTATGTCACAATGACGAGAGTGTAAGAGGGGGGGGGGGTATATAAGGAATGGTGGCAAAGACGTGCAATTGTTCACAAGAGTTCTGTAAGGCGCTCAGTGCCATAAGCGAATAGTTATGACACAGAGGACGCATGTGGATGATTTTTTACGTGGTAGAATTATCGGCCGCCTGGAATGTGGGCGTACTCAGATGGAAGTATCCGAGGAACTTGGAATTGCCAAAAGTGTCATCTCTAGGCTTTGGCAACGATTCCAAGATAACGGAAATGTCAGTAGACGTTACAGTACAGGTCGCCCCCGAGTTACAACGCCGGCCGGTATTTGGCAGTAACTGCCAAAAGAAGCAGACGGAGCACAGCATCCGACCTGTCTCGTCAGCTATCTGCAGCCACGGGTACCACAGTTTCAAGGCAAACCGTGTACAGACGTTTGGGAGATATTGGTCTATATGCTCGCAGGCCTGTCAGATGTGTTCCGCTCACGGCAACTCACTGTCGGCAGCGATTAGCCTGGATTAGAGAACATGTAATGTAGACATCGTCACAGTGGGCTTGTGTGGTGTTTTCCGACGAGTCCAGGTTTAGCTTGCAGTCTGATTCACGTCGGACTTTCATATGGAGAACGCCAGGTACCCGTTACCACCAAGACAACATCATTGAACGACACCGTTACGGTGGTGCAGCATTGCTCGTTTGGGGTGGAATTATACTGGGTTGCAGAACAGATCTGCATGTTCAAACCGGAACCATGAAAGCCCAAATTTATCGGGACATCATTCTGGAGCAACATGTACGTTTGTTTAGGGGTGCCATGGGCGCAGAATTTGTGTTTATGGATGACAACGCCCGTCCTCACCGAGCAAACATCGTAAACGAATGCCTTGAATCTGAGGATATAACCCGTATGGAATGGCCAGCATTCTCACCTGACTTGAATCCGATAGAGCATGTGTGGGACATGCTTGGCCGACGAGTTGCAGCCCGTCAACCACCTCCTACATGTGTACCGGAACTTCGGAGAGCATTGCTTGCTGAGTGGAGTGATCTTCCCCAAGATCAGATCGATAATTTGATACTCAGCATGCCTAGGCGTTGTACGGACTGTATTTCATCGCATGGGAGACATACAATGTATTAACCATCATACCAACCATGTAATAGTAAGTTTTTGTAAAGGAGATATTTTTTACAATTGCTCCAGGGAGCAAAAATCGTAGTTTTTATGAATGGCATCATACATACACCATCGTTTTTGTTCTTTATCTTTTGTTTAATAAATGGGCTTTATGAATAAGTAACGTTTGTTTTGTTTCTGAACCTTTATTTGCCGGAGTTATGCCATTATCCTTAATTTATGGACATGAGTGTATACGGAAATAGGAAAAGCAACTTGTTTTACAGATCAAATTTTCTTTTGTTATTTTCTTCGATGATTTCATTGACGTGTATATCCGTTGAAGAAAATTTGAAATCTGTGATCAATGAAATGTGTTATTCAATGAAAAATAATTCTAACAGTAATGGAAATATTTCTCAAAATCTATTATTTATTGAATGCTACAAAATATTGGACATTGTTCCTAATCACAGATTCTAAAGATGATTACCCGGGATAAATTTGTGAGACTTCAATCTGTTGTGATGAATTATTTGCAAACGGAGGGGAAAAAATGTTGCTATTTGAATCTGTGGTTGCCAAAGTTGTCAAAGGTAGTAGAATTAGTAGTATTATCGTTGCCAAGTGGCGTGTGTTCTTGGAAATGCACCGAAATTTCACACAACAGACACTAGAAATTTTTAATTTGTTGTTGCTTAGAAACGGAAAATCGTCGATTAAACAATCGTTGTATAAAATCATTTCGAATTTGAACGCAGTTGGAAATTCCCCTGAAATTAAAGAATGTTAGGAAACTAGCCTGGAGCCACATTTTTCGAGATCGTGTTGATATAAAGCATTCTTGAAAATTATCTTAGAGGAAACATTTGAAATGTTGCACAGTTGGAATTCATGTGATAAAGCATTGTTGGAAATCATGTGATAAAACATTGTTGGAAATCACGTGATAAAGCATTGTTGGAAATCACGTGATAAAGCATTGTTGGAAATCACGTGATAAAGCACTGTTGGAAATCATGTGATAAAACATTGTTGGAAATCATGTGATAAAGCATTGTTGGAAATCATGTGATAAAGCATTGTTGGAAATTATCTTCATATAAAACATTGTTGAGAATAATCTCGGTGTAAACCGAAAGAATGGAATTATTAAACAAATAATTATGTGATAGGCTACGTTGAATTCAACATGAAAATAGGAAGCAACTTTGGTTATAGGAGAAATTCTCTTTTGTGATCAATGAAAAATAATAATAACAGTAATAGAATTATTTCCTCAGAATTTTTTTTTTTGAGTGGTGGAAAATATTGGACATTGTTTCCGATTATCGGTTCTCTCTAGCGGTGATTTTTCAGAAATTATTATAAATTTGTTCGTCTTGAAAAATAGCGTGATAAATTATCCGTGAGCAGGGATAGCAGATACTATACTGTTGTGAGTTCTAAAAGACAAATTACATCTAGCGCATTTCAAGGATCTTTACTTGGACAGATTTAAATTACCATCGCAACGCTTTAATTCAAAAAGAAAAATCACTGCTTTTAACCCAATGATTTAGCTCTTTGTTACTCTGAAAGCTCTTGAAAGCTCTACTCTGATAGTTAACTTGAGGAATACCATACAGAACAATCATAAATCAATAAATATCTGATTTAAAATAATAAATAAAACGTAAATAAAACTAAATTCATGCTATTTGGTTCTGGTACGTCCAATGATTTTGGTGTCCTAAAATATACAATAGTATGACATTGTTACCATAGTATGATTGTTCTATCTCGGATTCTATGTGCACACTAGTCAATAGAGTGGACACATTTAAGTATCTCAGGATTTTTGTTAGATTTGAATCTACAGGGTGGGCAAACAGTCCGTAGAAACTTTAGAAACGAATAAAAACCGCAAAAATAACCGGAATAAAAACAGTTTGCAGGGTTAGCATCGCTAGGTCACGGGAAACAGGAAAGAAAAAATTTAAAAACAGCCGATAGGTGGCGCTGACGTACAGAAGTCAAGGAAAATATACGCAAATAACGAACAAAATGCTTCCGAATCGTTTATTACAGCAATATGTGTTCCGCATAACCGCCACCACAGGGGATAACACATAACAGGTGAATCACAAATCCGGCAGAGTGCAGCTGGTCCACATACACGGTTTACATACACGGTGAACTGGTTGTGGATTATTCTTAAACAAACAGCACAATGGACAAAACGGACAAAAAAAAAATATATATAAATGAACACTTTTCGACCCAAAGGGATATAAAAAACCTTCCATGGATCGTATTGATAAATTACATAGAGAATTTCTGGGCAACACACAAAGGTACATTTACAACAATTGCTGCAGGCAAGTCACACCAAATATTTTTCTTTAAAATGTTATACTATAGTCTGATGTGTTAAAATAGATATATTTTCATATAACAAACATATAAACAAATTCTACTTCTTGAAAATTATTACAATTTCATTAACCATCGAACGAAATGAACCTTTCAATATCTGCTATTTCCAGTATACGATCTTTTATAGCCTTTTTAAACATATGAAATGATTGCTGTTGTCTAATAATATCATCAAATTCTCTACATATTCTTGGAGCAAAAAAACATATTGATTTTTTGAAAATTGTGTTTTAGGTAATAGTATATGATATAAATATTGTGATCTCATAGTGTGTGCTTCTTTGTATATTCACTTTGGGAAACCAATCAGGATTCTTATACATAAATACTATTAGTTTTGCTAGCATTTAGCCTAAGTCGAAGGATTCGAATTCCTTTATTTATTGTATAGATGTCTTTTACCAAATGTTTTATCAGTTCTTCGGTTTTTTCAGCAGAGGAAACCAGATCTGTATCATCTGTCTCCTATTTGTTATAAAAGATCTGAACCAATCGAGCGGGAGCCCTCTAATATTTTTTAGTTTTTCCAATAAGATATCCCAGTTTACTGTATCAAACGCTTTACTGATATCTATAAATACAGCTGCTATTTTTTTGTTTTGATTTATTTTATTTTGTATATAATCTATTAATTTAATCATAGCCATTTCAGTATTACTTTTTTCTCTCAAACCAAATTGATGATGTGAGTAGTAGGCAATGGCGTGTAAATGACTATTAAGTATGTTTTACCCATTTCTGTAATAATTTCGACATAATAGGTAAAATCGAAATTGGTCTGTAATTGTTCATGTCATCTTTGCTACCTTTCTTGTATATAGGCGTAACAATAGACTTTTAGGAGCGCAAGTTCTTATACACGTCTCATTTGCATATTTTCACCGAAATCACTCGTACCAGCGCCACCTATCGGTGACCTCCAGCAATGCTAACCGTGCAAACCGTTTTTTATTTCGGTTATTTTTCGCGTTTTTATTCATTCTTAAAGTTTCTACGGAATTTTTGCCCACCCTGTATTATGGGAAAGCGCATATTAATTATTTGAGTGTAGAATTAAATCACAATATTAGAAAATTTTATTTTATGAGAAATAAAATAATGCTCCCTATGCAATTTTAAAACTACTTTTTTTGTTGCGCATTAGTATAATCAAGATTGAATCTTGGCCTTACATCGTGGGTGGGTGGGGGGGGGGGACATATTTCAGCAAACTTTCTAGACTTTTCGTAGTTTTTCATGCACATTATTCTCAGTAAAAATAAACTTACACATAGATTTCCAGTTTTCAATCAATTATATTTAATCCCTCTACAACATCTGTATGTTTATATACAGGGTGATTCCATAATTCCCCTTGTCAGATTTAACTGGCAAACAGTGGATCCTACAGGCGTATTTCCAATTAGAAAAAGTTGTCAAATAACGCATAAAACTCAGATACGGCATTGATGTCACAAAGGGTGGTATAGTTATTTAAATACAAAACATAACTGTTTATAAAGAATACCTTGTTCTCAAAAACCCAATTACAAAGTTCTTACCCTGTCTCTCCCGAGGCCAACAAAAACAATTCCACGTTTCCAAGTGCGATATTCGCCGAGATATTTGAATTCAAAACCAGGGTATATAAAAATTAGGAAAGCATAAACGAGGGAAAGAAGCGTTGCCCATTAATTTATGCTGTTCTTTCTCATTTTTTTCTCCAATTTGTCAATGCAGGTATCACAGCGAATGTTTCACGCAGAGAATTAGAAACGTGGAATGTTCTTTTTTGTTGGCCTTAGGAGTGACAGAGCAACAACTTTACATAATTGGGATTTTTCAGGATAGGGTCTCCGTGTTGTGTGTCCGTTGTTTTTAATAAAACTTTCCGGATACACCCACCCGTCGGGAACGCTTCGATATCTCTCCGAGATGGGTGCGTCCGGTTTTCAAAGGTCCAAGGTGATTATGCATATTACATATTGCCCTAGGGGCCATTCAAGTATTACGTCCCCTTGTCAGCAAAATTTCGTCAGCAGCTTAGAATATTTCATATCTTCAAACAGGGTGGTTGATGACGTAAGCAAACTCCGTGCCTTGCCATCAAAAGTGAGTAAATCCGAAACCCCTGCCCCCTCGATGCTGACGTAATACTTGAATGACCCCTTAGTGGGATTTATGAATTTGTTAAATATGAGGAAAAAATCCCAAATGCGTCTAGTACGTTTGACCTACCCCGATTTAAGGGGGGTGTGACAAAAATGATCAAAAATGAGCATTATTGAAAATAATCTCGAAATAATTCAGCGTTGAAAAAAAGAAAATCGTGAATCATCTGAATGATTGTTTGAAATGATTTTTTTTTTTGAAAAATGGGACATTATTTAAATTCATTAAAAAGCACAGGATTGCTTTAAATATTTTTGAAGAGATCATTGTCGAAAAGATTTCTGAAGCAGGACATTATTAAGTAGAGAAACATTAAGTAGTACAATAAGTAGAGAAACTTATTGAAAATCGTCTAATATTCAGTAAATGCTCATATAAAAAGGTTTTTTCTCAACGTTAGCTCAATAGGAATCCGTTCGCACGATGAATTTTCACATGCGGATTATACGTAGAAATTACGGCACCAAAACATGAAATAACTGCATCTAGATGGTTTCTGATTATTCTGAAGTATTATTCCATTTTGATATAATTCATTTAATTGTTTTCATATCAATTTTTTTTACATTTTCTTGAGAAACTCTTCTTGATGTATCTTCTACTTCTTTCTCTACACAAAATAGTCAAAACTGGAAAAAACAGATAAGAAATGAGACAATCCCATTTTTTTTTTCAAAACATCTTAAAAAAGACATTTACTTCAAGAAAAATGCTAAAATGAATATACTTTTCTTCCATAACGTGTTTATTCCCGACGTTTGCCATGAGCCAGGCCATTGTTGTGAATAGCGTCAGTGAAACATTGTCGAAAACAGAAACCGCAGAGATAAAGAGAGCAGTAGTCATTTAAAACAAGTAAAGTTTTACTCAAGTCTCTCTCCCTACCATAAATATATACTTGTACATATATACACACACATAGTTTTCATTTATTTTGTTGATATATATATTTTTTTAAAAAGCAAAAACTTCTCTCAGTGAGCATCCTCACCAAAGTATATGGAGTAGTTTTCTGCACGTAAGATCCTATGGCAGAACTCATTTTCTTCTCTCATCCTTTTCCAACATTTTGAGGTTCTTACTATACTCTCGTTCACTTTGCGTATACTACCTCGAAAGAAACAATAGTTGTATATATATATACACACACACACACCACATTGCCGTTCTCTTGTTCGCAGAGAGAGGACATCACAATTTATCTTGCTGTACACATACATACGTATTCTCTTTCTATTTGGAAACCAAGTGATTTCCATTTTCTTGTCTCCAAGAATGCTTCTTTTTTTTCCTCCGCGTGTTCTAACTTCTACCTTCGATATGATGGGAAATGACTGGAAACGATGCATGTCTTACCATTTGTGGCAATGTTCTTTTTGTCCTATGTTATTCTATGGTGTTTCAGTCGCTGGAAATGTGTCCTGTAAGTGCCAATGCGGCCTTTATCTCATCATCATTCCGTCGTAGAAATACGATGCTAATTTAAAAAAATGCTCAAAATGCGCTCAAAAATTAACCTGTAGCAGTTTCGAGAGTGAAAATACAGTGTGTAACGAAACAAAAATCTAAATTCTTGGACGGTCCCTCCCCAATGCTCTAACTTCCAACTAAAAAGTTGTTGCCCTGTCTCTCCTGAGGCCAACACAAAAATTCAAACTTTCTAAGTGAAATATTTGAACTCAAAAATTATAGGAGAAATGTTGGTTAAGGAGACCGTAAATAAGAGAAAGGGGAGTTGCTCGTTAATTTTTTTTTTGCTGTTCTTTTTTCATAACTTTTTTCATATTTTTGAATTCGAATATCTTAACGAATATTGCGCTTAGAAACATGGAATTTTTTCTATTGGCTTCAGGAGATACAGGACAAAAACATTAAAATTGGAAGTTAGAGGACGAGGGGATCGTATAAAACTTTACGTTTTTTATTTCGTTTCACACTGTATTTTCACTCTCGAAACTAACTGGCACAAGGTAGTTTGTGTGTGGTATCAACAGATATGTCTTTATGGTGAGGTAATTACAAATATTTTTATAGTATTTTAAGCTTGTCAATGACTTAAAGATAATATAATAATGACTTTGAACGCAGTTCCTATTATTCGCCTACATGCTCACTGTTTTTATATGGATAAACAACATAAAGACAATCATATACAATACAAAAAAAGACATTCGAACGAAGATAAAAACCTGCATAACGCAGCTCTTAGGGATCTATTCGGTCATCCGAAAGCTTTCTTTCACACATTGTTTCAGTGTTACCCCACATCACGGCATTTGAATTGATCATTGCTGGGGAAAAACGTGTGGTTAATGCAAGTAATATTCAGAGGCAAAATTCATGTATTATCAATATTATTCTATGGGTAATAATACTTTGCCGCCCAACTCCGGTCATATCACCATACAGCAATTTCATACTGATAGAGTTTGGTCGGAAATGAAAGCGCCATCTACAGGCGATCGCCTCAGGATCAGTAGAGATTGGACTTGTTATCTATGTAACATCAGCATCGAGCCTTCGTATCTGACGCCAGCTTTCGTGGTGGCAGACGAGCATCTTACCACTGCGACACCCTGGCGCTATCGTATGAGTACTGGAATTACACTTGGAAAATATTACTGATAAAATATATTTTCTTTATTAATATGTGTTGGACATTTAATATTTTTGGGAACCTGTCAGCTTGGAAAATGACCACTATGAAAAACTTCAGTCATTTTTCAAAGCAAATTTGGTAACCTAATTCGGCCTGTATATTGTCTGATTTTTTTGAAAATACAAAATATTTTTGGCAAATCTGGTTTCAAAAACATTGTTTGTGAACCTTCCAAAAAATATACTTTGAAATACAAGAAAATTTTACAAAAACATTAAACTACAAAAATATTGTAAGCCTCCTACAGCAATTAAATTGTAAGACATCGATAGAAATTAAATTGCAAACTTTCAAATATAATGAAATTTTAAACTTTAATCTGCAAGAGCGTTGTTTATCAATTATTTAAAATAATAATTTCTTACTTGTTATCATCCTGCTGGTCTACCTGCACTCCCTTAATCTAAAAGCGCTGGCAATTACTCTTATTCTGTATATGAAAACTGCTTTTTCAGACAACTTTCAAAACCGAACCTAACTAAACAGATATCACAGAAAAGTCTGAACTTCTGGAAATCACTTAGCATGATTGCTTAGCGGCTGGTTTGTACTGTATTTGCGGCATGTGACGTATTTTATGCGTTCTATTTATCTGGATAGTCACCGTGTATCGAATCGAAATCATTTACCTAATTAGATTGATCGCATTGAGAATCCAGTGGCACAGAAAATACTGAAAGAAAAGCTAAACTATCACTTGAATTTTCTAGACTTTTCACCCCTTTTTCACCTTTTTTTCTGTCCTACTTGTGGCTATCGTTCATAAGGATAATTTATCTAATGTAGCCACTGCATCCTAAATAATAAAAGAAATATTTTGTATACTTTGTTTCTAGCACATTTTTTGAAAAACTTTAAATGATCGAACAGTATTTAAGAATCTTAATTGTCAGGATTTCTTTGAAGACTTTATTTGGCACAGCATCACAGGAATCTGATCACTCAGACGTTTGACATTGGAAGCAAATATTTAAATGATCTAAATTTCATCACTGCTGGCTACATAATTGACCACCAGCATGACTGAATCATTTTAAAACCTTAAACGTTAAATACGATAATAACCCGTCTATTTTACTCCTGATAGTCAAGAACTAATTTAAATCTCCAGTTTATACATTTAACAATGAAATAAACTAGGATAACATCATTTCACATAGTAATTTGCATGACGCATAATGCGAAGACAGCCATTATCGTATATGTATGTAAATCTATCATTTTTTTTTATCCATATTCAATAGTGTGAAAGTAAACAAATAATTAATTTCCCTTTCAGTTGTTTTTCCATGAAGCCCGACTGGCGTGGAGATGCTCATGTACCACCGTGAAGGTTCCGGTCCACGGTTCCAAGTTCAAACCCTGGGAATATTATATATTCCCTGGCGAGCTTTAGGACACCACCGATAGATGGCGTCTTCACTCCCAATCCATTAATTAGGATAAATTAGAATATAGCGATATGGCCAGAGTTAGTATTTGGTGATGTAGCAATAATTCTGTTCTTCCATGATTGGAAATATGTGAATACTTATGTTTAGTTATTTACCAGAATTAAAAAAAAAAAGAAGACATCGAAAGTAATCGGCATAATTCAAACTACCTTAAAAACCTATAAAATGCAAATACATACGCATTTAATCAAAACACACATAATATAATAAAATAAATTCCATCGTAAAGAAAATTATTTTCAAAGGGGAAAAACTTCCGAATTCGCGTCAAAAACATATATATGACTTCTTTTCAGAGTTGAAAAGGAAAAAAAAAATTATGAAATACGTTTTTTTCATTCACTAATGGAATATTTAACTCTTTCTTTTTCATTTTTTTCTTTCCTGAAAGAAAGAAGGACGAATCCTTGTAATCATGTCTGAGAAAACCGAATCCAAAAGAACAAAAAAAAAGCAACTCTTAACCCCTTTATCTACCATCATCTTAGAAAAATTTCTTTTCTTCCATCTTCTCGAAGTACACTTTTTTTCATATATTTCTCGTCTTTCCTTTAAAATAAAATTTAAAAAAAAAATAAAATTACTTTAATTTTCCATCTCTCATCCGGATTTGAAAGACTTCAGAAGGAAAAAGAAAGGAATGGATGAAAGCGGAGATTGGTAGTGAGCAAGATAAATCATGATGGAGGTCTTGCACAAGCGCCATGGTAATGTTATTCGCTCCTCCATCTCGTTTTACTTCCCTTTTTACCCATTTCTTTTTTTTTTTTACTTTTTTTTTTTACTATTTTTTACACACTTCAGAACTTGAATATATATATATATTCTAAGGAGCTTTTCCGGGGAAACAATTTTTATTTTATTACTTCATTTTTTTGTTCCATCGAGGAACGGGTTGATTTCAACGATCCTAGAGAGGTTAAACGTCGTCGTCCTCTTGACAACCTGTCGTTAAATGGATGGGCCACTCAAAGGATATGTATATGCGTAGATATAAAAGTATCTTTATGCTGGAATCATGCCTTTGTATCGTCTTTGAAACTCTTCCAAGTTATATGCATACTCTCTCTCTCTCTCTCTATTGATGTATTTGGAGTAGGTTCGACTGGCTTGAGGAGCGTATCGGTTTTGATGATTATGGTGGCTGTCCCTTTCTGGTACTCGTTGGGACTTGATGACCCTCGTCTTTGCGATAGCCGTGGATTTTTTCTTTTTCTTTTTGGTTCTGTGCAGTATGTGACTCTGGTAAATTAGTTTTTTTTTTGATAAATTTTCTAGTTTTATGGCTATGGAATTCGGCTATATGAGTGGATATTACTTTATTAATATTCGGTAAAGATCATTATATAGCTTCCCATCAGTTTCTTCCTGTTTGAGATGTGAGTCATCTAGAGTGAATCGGGAAGCTCAAAATAGCCCTGAAAGAAAATAGTTAATTTATGGGAATGTACTGGAAAAGGATTGGAGGGAACACTTATGAGTTGGTCGCGTTGTGGAATCTGGTGATAATCGTCCCTTCCATTGTAGAATATAGATGGTTCGTGCGCGAGACTAGAGGAGGAGGCCACCGAATGAATGCTATAATGAGGAAAGAGATGTGTAGCTTATATATATGGTTCACATGAGTGCCGGATAATGGAACCAACAACAAACATTTCTCCACCAAGCTGATAAGATTTCCGCAGTGATAATTTGATGAAATTTGACTATTCGTGCTTGAAGACCGTCGTGTATTTCAGTTTTTCCCCAATGGTGGTGTTCTCCAACACTAGTGGTTTGCGTCTTCATTAGAATTGGCATAACTGGAACAAAAGTCAAATTGTACGGAGTCTCAGGTTATACTTACGCCCTCGAGTGGCTCGGCCTGCACTATTCACCAGATTGGTCAGTTGGTCCCATGGCTGGCAGTGAATCAGAAACTTTTTTAGGAACCGTTCCGGACTCTAAACAATGTTTATCCGTTTCTTATAGCGTTTCGAGAAAACAAATGGTGTTGGAAAAACGTTGAGGAAAAATTGAAATAGACGACAGCCTTCAAGCCCGAATAGTTTTCATCATTTCAACTGAACATCCAGATGTTCTCCAAATGCTCAAAAAAAAAAGACGCTACATATTTCTCACAAAATACGAAGCATATGACGGAATGGGGTGATGGAACATACTAAAATAAATACTTTTTATCCATCGATGGATGAACAAGTGACAGGTTTCAGAAAACGTTCTATTCTTGTGCGAAGAGAGTGGGAGCAAAATAAGAAATGTAACAAATTACTTAAACTAATTAGAGGGCTTAGAAACTGCTCAGTGTAAGTCAATAATGTCAATAATGTCAATAATTATAAGTGGCGCTATCCGTCGTTGCAATATAAAGATAGTGACTTCAATGCTTTGGCAACTGGAAGTTTTAACAGTTTTAACGAAAGTCATTTTCAGAAAATTCACTTACAATGATTGACTTCTAAGCCTACTAATTAACAATTAAAATTTTTATATAGGCTACTGCAATCATTTTGAAATTTAAAAAAGTATTTACTTCCGCTTTCTTGTAATTCGTAAATACGTCCATCTTGTGAGAAACAACAGTCACCGTCGAAGCATCGTCGTAGGAGGCTGAAAGTTGATGTTGGGAATATACAAGGTGTTCTTTCTGTGAGTGCTAATGCGGCCTTTATCTGATCAACAGCGCATCATAGAGGCATTATGATTCTGATTTCAAAAATGCTCAAAAGGCGTTCAAAAACTACCCTGTACCATTTGCGAGAGTGAACTATGGTTTGTCACAAAATAAAAAAAATCTGAATTTTTATATGGTCCCCTTGTCCTATATCTTCCAATTAGAAAATCGTTGTCTTATATCTCCTGAGCCGAACAGAAGAAAATTCAATATTTTCAAGTACTTTATCTAAGATGTTTGTATTCAAAAATGCTTAAAAATTATGAAAGAGTGTCATAAACTAACGGACGATCCTCATTTCCCTCATTTATGCTGCCCCTCCCCAACTTTACTCCGATTTTTGAATTCAAATATCTCAGCCAATACTGCACATAGACACTTGGATTTTTTCTTTGCTTATACATCAGGAGAGATAGGGCAACAGCTTTCTAATTAGAAGTTAGAGAACAGGGAGACCGTATAAAAAATTAGATGCTTCATTTTGCTACACACTATATTTTCACGCTCAAAACTAATATAGGGTAATTTTTGAATTCGTTTTGGGAATTTTTTTTTTTAAATTGAAACTATGCCTCTACGACGAACGGTTGGTGAGATAAAGGCCGCATTAGCACTTACAAGACAGTCTGTATAGTATGTACTGTAATTTCCTGTGCATAAACCACAGATTCCAGTTTGTAATTTGAGATGAAAATTATCACAGTGACTCATTGGCGCATAATCCGCATGTGGAAGTTTCATTCGTCAGTAATGAAATTTTAAATAATGGTACGCGTTGTACGTCGTATTTTGATTTCTATAAATAATTTTGAAAATATTTGTCTATTCTAACTACTCGGAGACAGAGAGAAAGAAAGAAAGAAGCTGCAGAGAGATGATGCACTGTGGCACACAATTCACAGTAAGAAAAATCGATTTTTTTTTTAACTTGCAGTCCCCAAACTATAAGAAAAAACGCAATATTAAGAAAAAATATAATATTATCTCAGGCAGAGGTAATGTAATGTAATGATGCTCTACTTGAGCATGTAAAGCGAAACAATGTATGTTCTATCTACCGCATTGTATTGTCTAGCTGATATATACGTGGTGGGCTAAAAGTCCGTAGAAAATTTAAAAATGAATAAAAACCAGAAAAGTAACCGAAAAACCGAAACAAAAAACGGTTTGAAGAGTCGCAAGGTCACGGAATTTTTTTAAGACAGGGAAAAAGTAACTCAAAAACAGCCGATAGGTAGCGCTGGTACAAGCGACTTCGGTAGAAATATGCAAATAAGACGGTTATAAGAACTTGCGCTCCTAATCCACAATCAGTTCACCGTTGTAAATCGTGCATGTGGACCTGCAATACTCTGCCGTTGCTGGGTTTGTGAGTCGCCTGAAATGTATTATCCTCTGTGGTGGTGGTGGTCATGTGGAACACGTTGTAAGAAACGATGTGGAAGCATTCTGTTCGTTACTTGCGTATCTTTTCTTTGACTTGTGTACGTCAGCGACGCCTATTGGCTGTTTCTTTTTTCTGTCTTGAAAAAATTCCCGTGAACTAGCAATTTTCCGGTGTTTATGAATTCTTAAAGTTTTTACGGACTGAATATATATTCAGATCGTACTCTGCAACGAACAAAGAGGTGTTCTCATTGATCGGGACATCTACTAGCAAATTCAAAACATAAAATGGAAAGAATATGATCCCACTTTATGTGCAAAGGTGATTCCGAATTTCTATTTTGAAACAGACTGCAATGGACGTTTAAAGAACCCTTTGCGCATATGCGCAGTATTTAAGGGTTAAGAAATGCTGTAAGAAACACTTTTTTTCGCATTTCTTTACGTTGTTTTCACCTAATACCACTCTAATTCACACATCGCCGAAATGGGCTGTTAAAGCATAAACACTTCCCTCGCGATCATACACTCTCTGATTTAAAAATAAAAAGGAATGTTTAGTGTGCTCTGGCAACTTTTCTAAAAATATATCATGGTCTAGAAACTACCCCTGTGCATTAAAGCACCATACACCGTCCGTAGATTGATTCAAAAAGTATGACATAAAGCAACAGCTCAAGCAATTCATCTAAGAAAAAAAATGCATCCTAAATTTCTGAAAAAAATATAGAAATTCAATTTAATTTTACTGTGTGTGTGGATACTGAAAACAGAGCAGCATACAAAACTTTCGAGATACATTTCTCTGTATAAAAATCCCGCATCCAGTTAATGTATGATACACGTAGAAACTACATTACGTTACGCCTTCATTTCTTCACTATAAAAATGTAAGAAATGAGAGAAAATGAATAAGGAGAAAGAAGAGAGAAAATGTTACAAGAAAAAAAGAAGAGACTATCATTATATCGTCTGGTTGAAAAGATATCGCCATTTATCTTGCTCACTCATCCTCTTTACTTTATACATGGATGGCCATGGCATTTTCATCCGTCCCCTTAATTCCCCTCCATTTTCCATACAAGAAAGATTGAAAAGTTCAAGGAGAAAAATAAGATTTTAATATTTTGAAAATACGTGAGGGAAAGGTTTTCTCCTCACAAATTCATCGCCTTTCGTGTGAAATGACTTTCATATCATTATACAGTAAAACCTCATCTAACGGCTACGTTTTGTTGCAACCGAACGCTTCCCACATGGACTTAACATTACAGATAACCTTCGAACAACGATTTCTGAACAACGGCCACTTTGGACGTGGAGTCGGGAAAAACAAAAATAAACATATCGTTACGAGAAAAATAATTTTCAAGGGGGAGTTCCCCCGAACTCTACGGGGGGAAGAATAATGCATGTTTTCTTTTAATGAGTATAAATGCTAGATGGGTATATTGAAGGCAGTGGAGAGGGGAAAAGGGCCACTTAAGTGAGCTATAGTTGTGCCGCGAGCCACTTAAGTGATGGATCACTGAAGTGATCTAAGAATGTACCACCAAGTTCGGGCCCGTACGGGACAACTGTAGCTGGATGGCTCTCAAGAGGTAAGTCAGCTAGTTGGTGGACCCGAACAATGCGAAGCTTAGTTCATTTTTACAAAATTATTTTTGAGATCACGGGCCACTTCAGATGAGTTCGAGAGCCAAATTTGATCCGCGCGTCATGGGTTGAGCATATATGGTCTAGTTGATCGTGGTTGGGAATAAATAACTGCTTGGGTTGCTGGTACACCGTCTGGTCTGTTAGTTTTTTTCGCCAAGTCGTTCCTGTTGCGTTCACACAAATGAGTAGTGGAGGGGTGATGTTTATGTTTGCCGTCCGCAGAGAAACATAAACATTATACATAAACAACATACACATTAAACACCTACACGACTCATCTGTGTGAATTCTGACCACGAGGTCCTGATGATGGCTCTCCATTGTAGAGCCGAAACGCGTCGTCCAATTAAAATTTTATTTGTGACATGAATGTCGCTCTCCACTTGTTAATACAAGATATACGGAAGACTGGACTGAAGATTATATTTGTTTTAAAAGCGTGTCAATTTTTTGTGTAAATCAAAACCATACAAAATTCTAATCTTTGTGATAATATGTGTTTTACTTTAGATATAACGACCTTCCTTTCCGGAGGAACGAAGGGAATCGTTATATCGCGCTTCGACTACACATGCTCTCTTATTAGGTTGATGTATTTCACTTATATGTGACATCCGTATATTTTCATGGGCATCTTTATTTTTTCAGCCACCACATTAGGCAATTTGTCTGTTGTGGTCTGTGTATTTGTATTTAACAAGTCACGAACAATTAGAAGCATCGCTCAGAATATATATTTCAGCACATCATCACACATTCTACTAATTATTATAAACAATTCTACGTGACGATAGCTCGAAAACTAAACCCGCCAAATAATTCCATATATTAAAATAATTTTGTCTCAAAGTTACCCCAATTTACGGTAGTTCCTGAACAACAGTCATCAACGAATACATATTACATGTTGTTTCGATTTACATTTCAATTGCATTACATTTACAGTGCATCTAATCATAAATCACACAATTAAAATGATAAAATATATATTTTTTAATACAAATTTTATCAGTGTTTTTATACAGTCGAATCCCGTTCTAACTCCAAGAGACCGGAGAAATCACTTCGTTATAGTGAAATTTTGTTTTAACGTAATTCCAGGTTTTAGCATTGTTCCTATGTAAGCATATCAAAGGGGATTAGAAAAGTGTTCGCTAATACAAGATTTTTGCTATAACGGTATTCGACTGTATCATTGCATGCATAACATAAACATTTGGAATTTCTACAACTGTAACGTGTTATATGTGCTATATATTTTCATATAATTCTTCATTACGTATTATAACGTATTACATCCCTATATTTCTATTCTCATATATTTTGCCCCCATTCTTGGTTGTTTTTCATTTTATTGTTTTTACGGATATTGCTGCCCCCCACAATTTCATCTTTCTCTTTTGTATTGTCCGAACCTAGCGAAATAAGTGCCTATTATCCTTTCATAGCTTCAGATAACAATAAAAACGTTGGCAAATAATAAGAGACGCGAAATTAGCCAAGGAATCGTAAATTTCCTTGACTCCGAAATTAAATTTTAATAACACTGTCTTTTCTTACGTCGTATTTAAATTCCTCGGGTTTAAAATAAATCAGGATAAATTGTCTATGTAAAAACATCGGAAAAAAAACAAAACAAAAATAACTAAAACACCAAATTTCTCCAACTGTGCATAGAATAAATGTAAATGGGAATTTCTTCGGAGGAAAAAGCATTAAAGAAATATCCTTGAAAAGAGAGCTGCATATATTAAGGAGGGCATTCAAGTTTCAGGAAAAATCATTCATAAAACATAGATTTTGGTAGTTTTGGTTTCTTTTCTTCGCTTTACTTCCATCTCATAGGTTTACTTGTGTAAAAGGAGAGGGGAAAAACTTTGCCCTAATCTTTTATAGCCTTTTTTTTTTTGGTTGAATTTTGATTTATTTTTACTAACCATTCTGTTTCTTTTTGTTTTACTTTTGAAGGAATAAGGGGAAGAACACATGGAGAGAAATATTGCGGTTGAAATCGTCTATAAAAACTGAAGAATAAGAAAGCAAAAGCCTTCCCCCTGTGATCTAGAACACGCAAGACTTCGATCAAATTCCGGAAACACCGCCTTTTCCTGGACAAAACTGTAATTGAATTATGGAAGAGGGCCACCAAACACAGAGCGAGAGAGAGTTAGAAGAAAACGTGTGGAGATATTTACCGTTGTACATTTTCTTGTTTTTTTTTTCATTATTGTTTGTTGTATTCTTTGATCATGTTAACGTATAAATGTTGAATAAATGTGTTCGGTTTTATACATATATATATATATATAAGTACACATTTCGAATAACATCTATCATATCTAACTGAGAACGTTAGGAGCTAATGTAAAAATAGAATTGATTCCTGTTTTTGTGCTGAGATGAAAATCTACGAGTATCTAAGAAACTAATAATCCGATAACGTTAAAAGAATTTAGCGGATTTTAATATTCTTGTGTTTATTTAGGTAATATATATATATATATATATATATATTTTTTTTTTTTTTTAAACTTGAAAAGTTGAAACTATTCGCAACGATCGATTGTAAATTTACAGATTTTCTCGTAAAAGTTGCGATTTCTTTTTTTTGTATGATATTCTCTGAGTGAAGATTTTATGGGCAGTTGTGTTTTTTAACTTCTTGCCCATGTCGATAACGTAATTTTGAAATAAAATTAAATTACGTATTTAAAATTACGCATTTGAATCCTTACAGCGGCAATCCCGAGATATCTCGTCTATTTTGATCCACTTCTATGTTGTCAATTCCGAAATATCTCGGGTTCGTAAAACTCTTATTTTGACATTGACGAGCCAATCTAGCTTTGTGCAACAGTATATCCCTGATAACATGTTTTTCCTCCTCCCCCCCCCCCCGTCCTGGCAACTGTCAGTGGGAAAAAGACAGCTTTTATTCAATGTCTGATAGCAGAAGGGAGAGAGAGAGAGAGAGAGAGAGAGTGACGATGTTTTTCTTTTTCCTTTCGAAGTAGTATAAAGTATTATTTCTTACAGCATAAATAGCAGAAAATAGTTCCCCCTTCCTTGTTTTTTTTTTTTTACTATCATTTTCGGTGTTGGCTGGGGGAGGGGGTGAAGAATTTATCAGCTTAAGCCCAATCGAAAAAAAATTCTTCTTGAAAATAAATTGCAGTTTCTAGAAGGATTAGTGATTTCCAATGTGACAGTTGTAATGCGGATTAAGAAATCTTTAAAAACCACTTAAAGGGTTAAGAAAAGCATTATGTACGTTGATTTGAAGAGGGGGGGGGAGGAATACTGCCCCCAGTTGCTCAAAAAACTGTCATTTGGAAAGGTGGCCACTTAAGAGAGTTATGGATGTACAAGTTGCGTTCCGTAAAAAATTGCAGTAAAATGGTAAAAAATAAATAAGCATAGGTACAAAAGATAATAATTTATTATTTTTCAAAGTATATATGCAATGATGTAATGGTTGAATCCACTTTCCAAAGCAAGTTGAGGATGTTTTTTCCTAGAAGCAGCCTCAGTTAACCTTGCACAGATGGAATTTCTGCATTAACGACGCTTTATCAATATGTGACCGTGTGAAATGAATATAGCCAGACCTCGATATAATGATAACAAATTTTACGATCGGACCCCGATATAAGGATACAATACATGATAAATTATCATGTTATAGTATATCATATAATGCGATTTATCATGCTCACCGAATGACGCAACGCTTGGGCGTTATGTTTAATGACCGGTAGAAGTGATCATTTTTATAGTACTTATTAAATTTGCCAACGAAGCATAGGCACGACGCATAATTCTCGGTAAAAGTGATCAATTTAGATAAATTTATCAAATTTACCTGTTGATTAAATTGGGTATTATGGTATTCGCCGATAAAAGAGATATATTTATCAAACTCACCAGAGCGACTGGTAAGTGTGAATAATAACCCCATTTATCACATTTACAGTAACATATACATTTTTAACCTCACTGAGTTAAGCCTTGACTTTTGAAGGATTGTAGATGTTTTTTGACCAGAAACATGGTGAACATGAATTTTGTAGTGCTCTATCAGAGGGAAACACTCGAGGTTGAACCTGGTATTTTTCCAAGATTCCTTCCAGTAGAAACTTTTCAAAGTTGATAAATATTATTTAAATGCAACATAAGACTCATGTCGCAATCCACTTTCTCCGGATCTGGACCATGTGATTTCTGGCTGTTTCCGCTGTTGATGGAGGAGCTTCGTGGCCGAATCATTAGTTTCTGTACTGCGTAGGGTGCATTGGGGCAGCTACCAAAGAAGCCTTCTCTACTTGCTTTGCAAAGTGAATTGGCCGATGGGATCATCACAACATCACGTGAGGGAAGATAAAACTTTGTGAACCTTGAAATGCCAAGCTCAGTAATGCCAATGATATTTAATCAACATAAAATACATAGATAAATATTATTATTTTCACGACTGCACGAATATCTATATATATCCATATATATTTTTAGTGACATAATATATATATATGTATATATATATATATTTTTTTTTATTTATTTTTTTTTTTTCAAAGTAAATTTTCTAACTAATCACAATTCAAATATGGGCAAAAAGTTTTCAAAAACATTATATTTTCTCAACTTTCTCGCATCAAACATATCTGTTATAATGCCAACGATTTTCAAAATGCATTAAATAATCTCAAAAGAATCTTAATATGTAACAGGTTTCCTCCTTATACCTTCGACTTACTTCCTCCTCACACCAATAGGTATAACTGTTCACTTCAAATTTGAACAGCAATGCTAGGTCTTGCACATGGTACGTACTTGCACCTTCTGAATCTATTTTATATATTTTTATATACTGACTACAACTTCCTTTTTTTCAACTTGGCAAAGAACGTCGTTTTGACTATTTATTTTGATTCTTCGATATTTTTAATTCAATGGTACTACGGCAGAACGTCGGGGGATCAAGCATCTATTTAGTCTTTGGAGGCCAAGGGATGCTGCTCTCAGAAACGTTCCGTGTTAAGCTAATGCCCGGGGGGTCGTCGTCGTCCGCCCCCTCTCCCCTGATGGGAGCCCTAGACATTAGGTACGACATTTTTCATTTTTGAATTATTTTCTGAACTCTTCGGTTTTTTTTCAATCTAAAGTTTTGAAATTTTAAATTTCCAATTCACATTATTAACCAGTCAAGTGGCAATGACGAATATATGGGTCAAACTTTTTCCAATCCTTGAGCGGTGGTGACGAATATATGGGTCATGGAAGACCTGTTCCTTCCCCCTTGACCTATTGTACATTGACTGACACCTTCAACGCCTCCTAATCCTTCAAATGAATGAAGCGCTCGGTTGAACAGTACAATGAATTGGTTATAGACCGTCACAATAAATACCGTCTGTACAGAATAAGGTGTGGCTTTTTTACTGGTATCTTGAAAGTAAGAATGCTAGATTGTTAAAATGGAATTAGGGAGGGGTGGTACAGAGAAAGAAGGAGAGGAACTGTTTATCTTTCTAAGGAGGGGAACTGTTTTTTCCACACTTATATTCACAACATGTGAAGCTGTACGTCAAAATTTTTCTCAAAAATATTTTTTTATTTTATTTTAATTTTTCAGTGAAATCTCGATATAACGATATTCTCGAGACTATGAAAAATATCGTTGTAGAAGGGTTATTGCTATATCCAGAGGCAGCACTTTAATATTAGGCTATAGGCATTGCTAAATAAGACGAAAAAATATCGTTGTAGTAGGATTTATCCATATTCCTACAAGGGGTGGGCTGGCAAGGCTGCAGCCCTGGGGCCCGGGACGATTTTCATTACTTTTGTTTTTTAACGCTATAAATCCATCATAAAAGGGCCCGCGAAAGTCTGGTCGGGGGGCGGCCCGCAAAAGATTCCAGCCTAGGGGCCCTAGTCCAGGATGTGGGGGCCATGGATTTATCGTTGTATCAGTGACATTGCAACGAGATTTCACTGTATATAAACACATAAATAAACGTATGCAATCCACTAAAATCCAACAAAAAGTTTATTGACTGGAAGATGATATTAAAATTAAATTTTTTTCTAGAATTTATTATTTTTTTTTTTAGAATTTATTCTAAGTTATATGTATATAGATTTGACTTGAGACTTGCATAATATTTCGTGCTATTTGTTAATACACAATTGCTGTTTTAATTATAAATGTTTTAATTATATTTTACAAATTTTTTAAATACAGTGGAACCCCGCTACAACGATAAGCGATAAATCCTTCAACAATGATATTTTTTCGAGTTTTGTGCGGAAACGTCACTACTCTAATGTTAAATTGATGCCTCTCGATATAACGATAACCAATATACAACGATATTTCTTTCTTGATCTGCATAAATAAATATATATAAATGGGCAGGGCCGCAACTAGGGAGCAGGGGTGTAAGTCGATTGCGCAGAAGATAAACCGTTTATAGGTCGATTGCGCTCACCCCGATATCCAAACAACCCGATTTCCAGACTCGGCGCAATCGACCTGTTGGGGGAATACAAGCACTCCCATTTTCGGCGCAATCGACCGAGCCCTGGGAGCAGGCGGTCCTCGTGCCCTGGGCGCTGGACCAGAGGGGGGAGCAAATTTCGTTCTCAAACCTTACCTTCAACATTACAAGGGGGGGGGGGCAAAATGCGCACTTGCCCCGGGTGACCAAGCATCTAGTTGCGACCCTGCATAACAGTGGCGAAGCCCGAAATTGGGCAGTTTGAACAGCCAATGTCCAAATTTTGTGCTTTGACCGGCCCCATGTATCGATTCCTATGATTTAGGGTCATCACCACGTTGGTATAGTGTTTAGTCATAATTGTGACCATTTATAATTACGGCTAGCGACAGCAACTCTAACGATCAAAGAAATCGGTATATCGATATCTTAGAGATCGATATACCGATCAGAAAGGCTCAGAAAGACCGTATCAGAAAGATTTTTTTTTCTCTTTTGAAAGCAGTAATAGTCTATGTGACTTGCACCCTACCAAGGGAACTAAATTTTATAGTTACTAGCTATTTCTATAGAGAAATAGCTCGTACGCGGTATACGTCAAAACCAAGACTTTCTTTATTTGAAAACGTATGTGATGTGGCCTTTTTGAAACATTGTGCTGCATGTTTAATTTGTCTTCGAAAGCAAAATCTACTGTATTATCCGACATCTTAATTTCCTCAATTTTTTCTTTTTTATGTGAAATTTGAAAGAAAAAAATCATAGAGAGATGTCGGTTTGTCAAAAATAATATTGAAATTGACATGTTTTCTGAGCAGCGTCAAGGCATGAAACGATCCCCCCCCCCCCAAATACAGAATGTTTCGTTGGCGTATGAAAAGGGGAGAAGGGGTTCAAGCTTTGGCCGAGATTACAGCATTATTTTTCAGTAAAAACTTCACTCCCCCCCCCCTCCTTCAGAAGAAAAAAAATTTGACCCCTCCACCCCCCCCCCCCATTCTTGAGAAAATCCTGAGAACGCCTATGATGTATATAGTATAATTTTGATACACAAAGCTACTCGATATATATATAGTAGTTTTCGTAATACATAATATGGATGCAAAAAAGAATGGGATGATTGTGGTCCGGATTTGATAATATAATTCCTTTTGTATAATTCTTTCATTCTCTTTGAATGATTCAAAAAAGTGACCAAAAATTGTTTGGTGTTTATGCACTTACTAAAATAAAAGACATGTTTTGTGCATGCATCATTTGGCAAAAATTATTTAAACGCAATACGGTTGACATTTCAATCATATCAAGAAAAATAATAATCGGTACATATTATTTTCTATATAATCACATATTGATGATATAATAACATTCATATGGAATGTTATTATATCATCAATTAAGTTTTTAATCTTTATTTTAATCTATTCATTTTAAGAATGTTCAGATTACTGAAAAATGCGTATCGCTCGTGCAAAATGTGTTATTCGCTTAATCGTATTATTTTCCAAGCTGGAATTCGCGTATATTGAATATATTCGCTGTTTTTTCTAACTTCGTTATAAGCGGGTACAACTGTGTGTATGTATGCGGGTTTTTTTTTTGAATGTGTTTTTAGAATTCTATGATAACACATGTAATTTATGCGAAGCGTAAAAATTCAATTATATGTGACCAACTGAATGTGACATTACATTGAGATAAACCCTGAAAAGCAGTTGTTATCGTTGACTCAATTAAAATTTTGACAAATATTCCATTTCTTTTGTTACCTTTTATTTTTTTTTGGTCTGTATATCATCAAAGAAAGTAAATTTCATCAAAAGAAAAAAAAGTTCTGTAAGATACATCGCGTTGCTGAACATGCCACCTATCGAAACGAGGCTCAAATAGGCTTTTAAAACGTTTGCGTTTATAATGTATCTTACATTATTAATGGCATGTATTAAATACATCATAATAATTGCTTCCTTCCATATACACATAAAATCGATATATTTTATAATCAGTTAGTTTTTTTACGTGAAGTATAAATCATTTCGTGTTGTATAAATACGTAGATTAAATAAAAACGAAGGTAGTTTCCAATTCATTGCATATTTCAAATTTACTCATAAGGTATAATATCGATATTTGTGTAATTAAAATCATCCACTACTGTTATTTTCAACTTTCTAGGAAATTCAAGGTACACCATATATGTATATTTTTGTGCCTTATCACACATAATGTGTGTTGCATTCATAAATTTCCTATACTGTTCAAAACTGTGCAGCCTTTTCTCTTGCGAAAAAGCTATGCGATTAAACTGAAAAGTATACATTGGAAAAGTGCATCACACTTCTCGGATAAAATGTGCTAAGACACTTTAGTGATACCACAAAATGATAAGTCGCATGCAACGTCAGCGAAAGAGGGACGAAAAAATTGCAAGGAAGTGCGATTATAAAGTATTGTAACGCCGTGAAACTCTACGTAGACTCAGAACGGGCTTAAATATTTTTTTAAATAAAAATGAAAAGAAAAACTTTGTTGCGTAATCCCTGATACCCCGTTATAGTGTTGCTGTGCATTTAGAGAATATAAACGCTTCTTTTCGCCAATAAATTAGTGAGAAAAGTAAAATATATATACAGTGAAACATCGATATAACGATAGTCTGCGGACTAAGAAAAAATATTGCTGTAGTGGGATTATCGCTATATCGAGAGGCAGCCGATTAACATTAGAGTATAGAAATTTCCAAATAATACTTGAAAAATATCGTTGTATCAAGTGTCATTATAGCGAGGTTCCACAGCAATAGGAAAAATGAACTTCTAAATATGTCTATGACCACGACAGGGAGAAAAAAAATGACCAATACTGTAACAAAAGAACAGGTACTGAAGTTGAGTGTGTATTAGTAAAGAATAGGATAACTTTAGGAATAGGTGTAGCCAACCTGTCACTTGGATGGACCCCACCAACCACGCCTTCTCTGTTGTCCTGCATGTTTGTTGGGGGGGATAGCACTACTTGAGATAAAGAAGCTTCGCCACTTTACAAGCATTTTTCCGTATAACCTCACACCGTTTTTCAAATAGAAATCGAAAAACCTTTCACCGCTCAACCGGTTAATTTGTTTTCAGTTTTACAATGTTTTTTCACTATACTGCATATTACAGCTGACTATGTCGCTGGTATATTGGCGAGTTTCGACACAAAAAAAATATACACACACACACACAGTTGACGTTCGATATAACGAACCCCTTCGTCCAGTCGAAAAGGAACGTTATATTGGAAGAGTCACTATATCAAAAGTAAATCATTTGATAATCGTTCTATGAAAACATTTGGGACTTATCCCAAAGTTTCATTTAAACGAACGTTATATTGGGAGGGCCGTTATATCGAAGTAAAATAGTCGTTCTATGAAAACATTTGGAACTTATCCCAAAGTATCCAAGATCTCAACTGAATCAAACATTGTACAATTTACTTCTAATGCAAAAATAGGTATTACAGTCGACGCTCGTTATAACGACCCCACGACCCCACACCGACCGATAGGATAAGTCCCAAATGTGTTTTCATAGAGCAACTATCATATATGTTTTACTTTCGATATAACGACCCTCCCAACATAACTGTCGTTTTCGACGGGACGAAGGGAGGGTCATTGTATCGAACGTCGACTGTATATCGTTCCGAGAACCCTATTTTTACACTCTTCAAGGAATTTCTTCTCCTATCGGTATTAAATATAATTAATACGTATAATTCTGTATTTTTAAGCCTTCAGTGTTATATTTACATTTTTCATTTCCTGACAAAAACTTTATAATTTCTTTCAAAATTGGACATTATTAGAATTCTAGTCATTTTTAGGAATATTAAAAGTCTCTTATGGATTTCATCAAGCACGTTCATTTCCAAAAAAAAATGTATTGCAAATACTAAGGGCCAATAAAAATCATTTTTCAATAAGTTAAAAATTATTTTATAGATGAGAGACCGACTGAAACTAAAAATACGCATGTCGTTATTATAGGTCCATCTGACTTCTCTGATACTAGTTTTCTTCCGCTAATAATTTCTAAAATATTTACGACTACAGCAACCAATCCAAAACGATGTTTATTTTCTACTCGGGACGTTAAAAAATAAATAAATACAATAATAATAATAATAAAAGCAATAACCGAACACATCACTGTGTGTGTGTAAGAATTTTAGCTGTGGACTGAAAAATAAGAAAAAGAGTCTCTCAACACGGAAATTTATGACTTAATACGCAAGCGAGGCCGTTTAGAGAGGACTGTGGAATTTCACTTTCTTTGCCATGAATCAAGAGGTATTACGTACACACACACACACACCTCGAATGGAAACCCTTGGCAGTAACGAAAATGCATATTGATATTTCCCATCGGAATTTTCTCGAAAGCATTCCATTGCCCGAGTGATTAATGGAATGTCTCATTTCCAACTTTCACTACTCGGTCCGTTTTTTTTTTGTTTTTACTACTTCTTCTAGAAAGTGTAGAGATGGCAAATGGGAATTAATAGTTATGAAAAGAATTGTAATGATTTGTTCCAACAAATATCTCCGCAATCTTCGACGAAGGTTTAATTTTAGTTTATTTTATGAAGAAATTTTTTTTTTTCTGTACTTTGATATTGAAAGTTTAAAAAACAAAATAGTGCCTTTTAACTCGACAGAAATATAAATGCTTTTTTATTGGAAGATTAAATTTATGGATACTCATACCGTGAGCATATAAATGAAAAGTTTTAAGACTTCGGCATTATCCTGTAAGGTCTTGTTACATCAACGACGTGGCTGACATTCGACAAAAGTAGAAAAACAATCGATTATTAGATACTCATTGAATGATAGAGGAATAGGAATTCAGTTGCATTTTTTACTTTAATCGTCTGAACGACACTGACGAGTTATCTCGCCTTCCTAAACGCCTTTTATTTCATCAGTGACAAGTCTGCATATTTTGTAACGCAGATTTCTCAATCGAACAATTTTCTTACCCCTTTTCAAACCCTCTACTCACAAACTTGGGGGCTACTATTTCTCACTCTAGACATATATGGAAAAATAGCACAAATACGAGGTATTTAACATCACAGAATAATATAGTGTAGGACTTGCTTATAACGAACACGTATATTACGAAGTTTTTCCGTGTTCTTTGAATTTCGTATTGCTTATTTGTTTTATTTTGATTTCTTATAAAGAAAACCAATTTCAGCAAAGTACTGCTATAACAAATTTTTTGGCTAATTTTAAAACGGAATTGTTACGAATTTCTTCGTAATCTTCTGTAAGTCTTGTTATCCGAAAATTTACCTTTCTGCAATTGATATAATGCCTCCTTTCTTTCCGAAGAAGAAAATGTAGTAGGATTGTTTGGGTACGGTGAAACCCTATTTTTCCCCTCTACTTTTATCAGTTAAATCTTATTTTGTTTGCAAACAAACCTCATTAAGAAAGGATTGAGGTTACTTATACTTAAGAATCTATGCTCCAAACCAATTTTAGTGCACATTTGTCATTCTCGATCTAGATTGGGGTGTTAGTTCTGAAGGTTTCATTGTTTGCAAATTAAGTTTGAGAATGTCCAAACGACTCATTATTTCAAAAATTGTAGCTACAAGTTGACAGTGACAAAAACGTCCCCCCTGGTGGAAAATTATTGAACTTTTTATGTCATCTCTACAAGTTAGAAAGATGTTTAAAAAATTATATCTTGAATTTTTGGAACTCAAATCAGTGGCATAACGGTATGCAAACTGTTCTAATAGGTACACCTCACTGTAATTTTTTTTTAAAATTCCGCTGTGATTATTTACACATGATTGCAAATACTTACTATTTTTTCCCTAACAATGCAGAGACATACTATGCTTTAAGAATCATTCGTTATTTTTATTTATTATTTTATTCTCATGTTTAAAAGAGCACCCGGTATTTTTGACTGTGCTGAGTAAATTTGTGTGAAATTAATTTTGAGGAATACGAATTACAAAAATACCAAGGCAAAAAAAGCAACAATCGGAACATATTTTTGATGTCGATTACGTGAGATTTCCATTATTTCTAATCTTTATTAAAATGTATTATCTTTATCCATTTTAAGAATGCTCGGATGACTGAAAAATACGTATCGTGCATGTAAAATTTTATATTTTCCTTAAACTCATCATTTTTCAAGCCGGTAAGGGTACAACAAAGTATCCCGACTTCGACTGAGTATCCCGCTTTCCGACTTCATTATAAACGGGTACCACAGCTTTTTTCTCCCTAAGCACTCTTTGTTACCAATCGACATTTGCATCTGAAAAACTTCTCTCGTATTTCAATCATCTAAACATAAAATTCCGACACTCAAATTTCATACCGCAGTCAAAAAATATATATAAATTTATATATTTCAATGTGATTTCACAAAGACGAAAGTTTAAAAAATTCTATCCCATACACACATTGATATGTATTGAGGCATTCTATGTTATTAAAAGACATAATATATGTGGAAATACCTCTTCGAAACAATAAAAAAAAATATTGAAGCAATAACAATAAAAATGAAACGTACATGTAGAATCTATTCTGAGCAATATTTCAGTTTTATTGCTTCATGAAAAGTTTCGAGATGCGCTCTCTTTTCTTCAAAAAAATAAGAAAAATGTGTCTCCAAAAGAGGAACCTTTTCACAAGCTTTGACAAAAAGAAAAATCTGATTTATTTTATTTTTTTGAATGTTGTCGGTATATAACCTATAAGAAAAAAAGAGTGAAATCACACACACGCGCGCGCGCTAGCCTATGCAGCGAGGAATCGAATGGCGATACGAGGACATATAACATGCTCGGTCACGTTAGCAGTATTTCGCTGATACTTTATGGACATTACTTTGGACATACAGATAAGAAATTTATGTATATGAGCGTATACAGGTTTGCAGCGATAAACGATAGCTCTTCTTTATGGCGCTTCTTGTATTCGCGAAAGCTATTTTCCTGCATACAGTTTGGTTTGTAAATCAGTAAACAAATTTCGGACATCCAATGTGATTATAACTACGTCTTTAATACAAAACAGACATTTCTTTGCGATTTCCCCCAGAACTGTAATTTTTTGATACATATCTGACGAATTTTTTTGATTTAAATTTGAGGTATCCGACTACCTTTCTTAGCAATTTTCCATAATATGCTACATCAATACCATGATTGAAGTTTTTTTTCTTAAGCAAAGTGCCTCAAATGGTGAAGAATTTATAATAAATTGTGAACTACTAATGCCATTTTCTAACACAAATGACCAATGTCCAATTTTAAGAAAATTCATGTAATATTCAAAACACGATTGCAAAATACAGTAGACGCACTAGATAATCTGGCCTGGCCAGTAATCCGGTTTTTTTTTCAAGCCATAGAAGGGCATATGTCACTGCATATCTGTGCGCAGAAGCTTATACAATGCACACCATTTAATGTAATCACATCGGAACTCAAGATTTCTGATAACAATAACAGATTGAATAACTATATCAGACAGAAATACAAGAGTAAATACGATAGCCCTACCTCCAGTTTAATCTAACGGGACGCACAAGTCACTTACGGAGCACGCGATATATTTAAAGATCGTTGAATGGCCCGCGACATTGTTCCAGAACATTTAATTGGTCCGTGGTACTGTTATACATCGCTCATTGAACATTGAAGGACCGGACACACCCCGCTTCCCATCTCAAGGAGGTATCGAAGCGTTCCCGAAAGATGGGTGCATCCGGAATATTATTAAATATGCATATATATCTATATAAATTTGTATAACAGAATAACAAGTCCAATTACAGGAGTATAAATCAACGAAATGATTATGATAAATCATGATCTAAGAATCGAAATCTAAATTGATATCATAGCGTCCTTGGCACGTCCGGACTCGATAACCAATGTTCCGTTGGTGGCGATCCGTCCACGTTCGTTGGAAGTCACTAGTCGTGTAGGCTGTACAACGACGAATCGATGTCATGGTCCAAGTGTCCAAGTCAGCCAATGTTCGGACACCCAGATGTTTTAGCTCATTCTAGGCACACATTCCTGTTCCATAAGCATCCTACGTCTTAATTCTCCTGGGCAATTAGGAGATTTTCATCATTCCCGAAGCTACATCGGCTGGCTAACTGGATTATGGGTGGCATTGATTCACAACGTTAACATGTTAAATGTTTATAGTTTCTCCAATAAAGTATACATCGCTCAAGTGGCCAGTGGCTCATTTTCAGATCGATTAAGTGATCCACGTCACATTTACAGATCTTTCGTTCCAGCATAGTCCCAGAACACTCAAGGGTCCAATAGCATATTTTTAGATTACTGAAGTCACCCACGATGTATTTACAGATTACTTGAGTGCCCCGCATTCTCGTAAAGGTTGAGCGCCCTTTGAGTAGAGAAACGATTGTCTATTAAAATAGAGTGCATCTTCTGACTTCCTACAGTCTTGCAGGTTGATAACAATAACTTATGGGAAAAAAATGTCTGATTCAATCTCAAGCGTATAAATACGTGAAAAAAGTTAGACTGGAAAAAAAGATAGCATGAACAGAAATCTTAATAACGCGTTAAACGAATTTCATGTTATGATATATGATATATTATACAATTCCGTTCTTTGCAAACGTCATAGCGATATCCGGATGCCAACATTATCCATGATTCCAATAAGCGGCGGTCTCATATTTGCCGGAATAGCGAGAGTTTATAATGTTTTTCATTTTATTTCAACAGTACATCAAGATTTCATTCTTTCAGTATATATAGCCAGTGATGTGATGCAGGTTTGGTGGCAAAATTCAAAGGATTTTATGGTATGTTCAGTCGCACCAAAATCTGTTAATATACACGCGTGAAATTTGTAAAGTTTCACTCACAATATCGTGTTTAAAACACTTTAATTAGACAAATACATCTGATAGACTTTAGATCATAGATGTTGATTCCTAATCTTAACGATATATGACAGAATATCTTGTCACAATTGTGTAATGATAAAATCAATAATTTTTTTTAGAAATCATGGTACAAAAACAAGTACAATGTCAAAAATAGCATTCTTCGTAATACGCGTTTAAGGTATCCGATTACATTTCCTAGCACTTTTACGCAAAATGGTGATGGAGTGAGCTTCGACCTTTGATGGAAAGTGTCTCAAAACGTTAAAAAATTATAAATTTTTGTCATGATGCATGTCATGAACAAAGAACTGCATGGCGTGCTTATAAGTTATATCCAAATCTCTCAGTTGAAGTGCGTGTGAAATTTATGAAATTTAATATTGCATATCGTGTGTAAAACACTTTCATTAGACAAATACATGCCGAAGATTTTATTTCATAACATTGACTATATATGGAAGAATATCATATCGAAATTTTGTAATTATGAAATCAGTACATTTTTAGAAATCGTGTTTCAAACTCGACTGAAATGTGAAAAATACCATTCTTCGTAGAACACGTTTAAAGTTTTTATTCACAGATTATTTAACGTAAAAAAGCAAGCACTAAAGTGAGCGTTACTTTGATTCTAAGCGTCATACAAAAAACAAGGCCTGTTTTGAAAGTACAAGAAATTAGGGCTTTCACAAAAAATTTAAATTTAAAAAAATATATTTTCTTCTAAAATATGACGTTTTGAAATGTTTGGACAAAATCTAAGAGTTTCTTGATTCAGGTTTATATACATAGCCTATAAGCAGTTGATCAGTGAAATAAAATCGAACTAAAATAATAATCAGCATCAGAAACCAGATCAGTTGAGGTGAGTGTCTATTCACGCGGAGTTGTCGTTACTTGGTTGCAAAAATTAATCGACATCAAACTTAATTAGTTTCGTCAATCAAAGGTTATTTTCGTGATCCAAAAAACGAGAGTCACTTGGCTATGTGTGACGGAAATGCAATTAAAAACGTGATTTTGAGCTGCGTTAGTGAGAATCCTCGGATGAGTGTGTATTGTGTTGGCTAATTGGGATTGAGTGCGATTAATTCTAAAACTAATTAGTCTAAACTACTTGGTATTTTCTGAGGTTTTCTGGGATTCGATTTGTTTCTTTTTTAACAAAGTATTCCAAAAGTTTCCTGTATTGAATCACTAATAGTTGGATGTTTTTAAAAGAAATAATAATTTTGTGAGGACTGCCATTACAGAATCACGGATAGATGATTGTTATCAGAATGTTAGAGTAATAGTAACTCCTAAAAAGGCATAAGATGAATTAACCATACTGCAAAACAAAACGAAAAACTGATTATATCTGCCATTTTCTAATGATAATTTTTTCCGCAGTGCCGTGCAAGGTGGCAAATGTCAACTACACTGAAGAGCCAAAAAAACTGGTTCACCTGCCTAATATCGTGTAGGGCCCCGCGAGCCCGCAGAAGTGCCGCAACACGACGTGGCATGGACTCGACTAATGTCTGAAGTAGTGCTGGAGGTAATTGACACCATGAATCCTGCAGGGCTGTCCATAAATCCGTAGGAGTAAGAGGGGTGGAGATCTCTTCTGAACAGCACGTTGCAAGGCATCCCAGATATGTTTAATAATGTTCATGTCTGGGGATTTAGGTAGCCAGCGGAAGTGTCTAAAGTCAGAAGAGTGTTCCTGGAGCCACTTTGTAGCAATTCTGGACGTGTGGAGTGTCGCATTGTCCTGCTGAAATTGTCCAAGTCCGTCGGAATGCACAATGGACATGAATGGGTGCAGGTGATCAGGCAGGATGCTTACGTACCTGTCACCTGTCAGAGTCGTATCTAGACGTATCAGGGGTCCCATATCACGCCAACTGCACACGCCCCATACCATCACAGAGCCTCCACCAGCTTGAACAGTCCCCTGTTGACATGTAGGGTCCATGGATTCATGAGGTTGTCTCCATACCCGTACACGTCCATCAGCTCGAAGCAATTGGAACCGAAACTCGTCAGACCAGGCAACGTGTTTCCAGTCCTCAACAGTCCAATGTCGGTGTTGTCGGGCTCAGGCGAGGCGTAAAGCTTTGTGTCGTGCAGTCATCAAGGGTACACGAGTGGGCCTTCGGCTCCGAAAGCCCATATCGATGATGTTTCGTTGAATGGTTCGCACGCTGACACTTGTTGAAGGGCCCAGCATTGAAATCTGCAGCAATTTGCGGAAGGGTTGCACGTCTGTCACGTTTAATGATTCTCGTCAGTCCCGTTCTCGCATGATCTTTTTCCGGCAGCAGCGATGTCGTAGATTTAATTTTTTACCGGATTCCCGATATTCACGGTACACTCGTGAATTGGTCGTACGTGAAAATCGAAATTTCATCGCTACCTCGGAGATGCTATGTCCCATCTCTCGTGCGCCGACTATAACACCACGTTCAAACTCACTTAAATCTCGATAACCTGTCATTGTAGCAGCAGTAACCGATCTAACAACTATGCCAGACACTTGTTGTGTTATATAGGCGTTGCCGACCGCAGCGCCGTACTCTGATTGGTTCCATATCTCTTTATTTGCAAACGCATGCCTTTACCAGTTTTTTTTTTGGCTCTTCAGTTTATTTAACATTTTTGCCCTGAAGGAAAGACTACTGTCCATTGGGCACACATAATATGCGTGTTCAATGTTGATACGTTGATGTTTTTCTATTACAAAGAAATGACCCCCAAGATGTCGTCCTCACAAAATTATGGAAAAAATTAATTGCATTAGTCTCACCCAGAAACACATAAAAACAAAAACATAAAAAGCCGCGGAATGCAATTATTAAAATCGCAACAAATTATTGAAATTGATAGCAATGGCCAACTCATCGCCTTTCACGCTTCTTCACGATATCAATAAAAAAAACTTCTTTTCACTTTCTTTTCCTTTCTTCCCCTCCCGTTTTCCTTTATTCTCGAAAAACTATTTATTTTTTCCTCTTTTTTTTGTCAATGCTGTACCAACTATTTGACTGACATCACTCTAACAAAACATTCCAAAAGTTTTCTGTATAACATTGAATCACTTATAAACATGGATGAGTTTTAAAAAGGAATAAAAATTTTGTGAGAACTGGCATGAGATTCACAAATAGATGATTGTCACCAAAATGTGTTAACGTTAAATATATTATTTTACATTTCTCTAGTTTTCGCTTTCTTTGTCTGTGCTGTACTTGACCATGTGTTGTTTGAATGACGTCACTCTAACACTCTAGGGTTGCGGGATTTTTAAATTCATTCTCGGACTCTCCATTAGCGTTTAAAATATTAATACCGTACTTACATTTTTCTGAGTGACCCATAATAATTCCGCCGGATTTTTCTTACAATTTTGTGCGTATTTAAATGAAAAGAATCAATGGTGATGTTTTCACAACGTTTCGAATGCGTCATCTTGGGACCCTTTCCTTATTACTGATTTTGTTTTGCCCCCATTCTTTGTTTCATTGTCTTGTGTTATGTGAATCTCCTTTCAATTGTATTAACACGTTCACTTCTTTGAAAATCAAAGGATAACATCTACAATATATATTTGTTTCGTGATGGGTAGTTAATAATGGAAGATTGCCATTTTGAATTTATTGAAAGAAACAAGCATTGTTTTCATTAAACCTTTTATGTCATTATACATATTTGATGTTATTGTTCGAAATCCAATTGATATTCAAGGAATGAAAACCGTGGTTTTTTGTATTTTTGAGTTCTGTTGCATTGTGTGTTTTTTTGGAGTACCTTTAGGCATTGTGCGAAAATCATTTCTCAACGAGGAGCTCTGAAAGCATTTTATCGAGCAACATTGTTTGCAAATTATTTTGAAACTGGTTTTGAAAAGCTTTGCAAGAGAATCATTTTCCGTATCGTATAAAATTTATATTATATCAGCATGTAGGTTCTCAATAGAAATATACAATATTTGAGGTATTATCGTCAATTTTAGCACGTAGTGTGGTTGACAGAGAAAAATTTAAAATAATATTTGGAGCGTAGCCATCTAATTTTTTCTGTGATTTTAAGCATATTATTCCTGAAACCTGTAAGTTTTATATGTCAAGTACATGTCGTTCTACGACGTAGAGGTTGAAATTTTTATTTATCCAACTCTAATTTTTATGATGTAGAGAAGTTTAGAAATTAGTCGCCAGGTGGTGCTTCGACCAGTATCATTATTGCAAGTATTCACATTAACATTACTGTACGATTATGTTACTTTTATCGCTATGTAGGCGTTGTTTCAAAAATTATTTTAGTTAATGTAGAAAAAAATCCCATGTTCTTTATTTCTCTAAATATTTATCCTCTTTGCTCTTGGGTTCCCAAAATAAATCGGAGAAATAGAAAATGATTGCAAGTGGCTGAATATATGCCTTGCAATATAAGAGATCTTCAACTGATCATAACTTGTGCACGGATAAGAATAGAACGACGTAGCAAAGTTACTAGACATAACTAAATCAGGTATCCGCTACAAGTTGACAGTGACAGAAACGTCCCCCCTGGTGGAAAATTATTGAACTTTTTATGCCATCTCTACAAGTTAGAAAGATGTTTAAAAAATTATATTTTGAATTTGTGGAAGTCAAATCATTGATACAACAGCATGCAAACTGTTGTAATAAGTACACCTGACTGTATAATTTTTTTTTTTAAATTCCACTATGATTATTTACACATGATTGCAAATACTTATTTTTTTCCCCTAACAATGCAGAGACATATTATGCTTTAAGAATCATTCGTTATTTTTATTTATTATTTTATTCTCATGTTTAAAAGAGCACCCGATATTCTCGACCGCGTTGAATAAATTTGTGTGAAATTAATTTTGAGCAATACGAAAGCCTTTTTAAGGAATATCATAGTTTAAAAACCGTTTCGAATGAATACTATACATATAATATGCAGATAAAACGTATTATTTGGAACTGATTCGGCAAGTACTTTTTTTTTAAAACTACTGACAAATGCAGTTTTACAAAAACAACATTTTTACCAATATTTTGGTTTAAAACAATTTCAGAGAATACAGTTTGCTAATAATATTTTATTTCCAAAAACTTTTAACCCACTATGTTTAACTTTCTTAAAAAATTGCATGATAAAAAAATTATCATTATAGCATGAATAAAATATGACAGGAAAAGAATTCGGGAAAAAGTTTCATTAAATAGAATTATTAATTAATTAATCATTATCTAAAATTTTATAATACTTTTTTTGCGCTCGTAACTTTGATAGTTCACATTCACATTCAGTCCACAATTTAGGTAAAACAATCAAAACTAAAAATTCCACTGCTATAACAAGCGTCCCAAAAAAGAGACAATGGTAAATAATAGGTTATAATTATAATATGTGTATGTGTGTTTGTGTTATAAATAACCGTTAAAATCTCTGTCGGGAAATTTTTCTAAAAATATTGTTGTTTAAAACGCATTCTTGCCGAATCGTTCAGAAAACAGATAGCGTCCATAAATATCAACTAAACTTTTCTACGCAACTGAATGGGGAAATCACTGTGGATTTCCATTGTTATTAATAAACCTCATCAGCCAGAATAGAAAAAAAAGAAAAACTATGAATACATGTGGCGCCATCAATGAAGCTTTTGAAATCACATACGATCAAGTCCTTAGTATAAATCTTTAAAAAAAAAAACAAAACGAGGCGAACTCGAAGCCCTTCAAACGATTTATCAAAGAGGACGAGCATTCAAATAATCGCATGTGGAAAAAATAAGTAAATAAACAAAAAGATAAAATGAAATAATCGTAGCATTAATGCCGCCAAAGCAATTCATTGGCAGCTGGAAGTTTAGAAAAGCTTTTAAACTGCTATCGCAACCTTAATTAGCCCGAATCATTCCTCTTTTCTCTATCTACCCCAACGAAGCTGCTTCTGCAACCTTAATGCTCATGCCTCCAGGAACGTAACTTTAATGGACCTACTTAATTTTTATGATTTATTTGATTGGATTACATTTAATGATCTCGACTGGCCCGAAATCTAATTACATTATAATGAGATTGCTAAACCAATTAGTCAAAATGCAGCAAGAAAACTGCCCCCGCCCCCTTTCGCCTCGTTCCTCCCTCCTTTTAAGCCCCGTTTTGCCGCCAAAGTAATAAACTGAGCTTCGTTTTGATTTAATTTTGATGTAATTTGCAATTTCTTTTTTTTGTTGCTGATGCTGAATTCAAAAAAAACTAATATTAGGTTGGAATGAAGTCGTGTGTTTTTCTTTTTAATGACTGGTCAGTTTGGTAAATTGCGGTGTAGCTGAGAGACTAGAGCTAGCTCTTTCTCGGGAATACTTACGAGAGTCTAAGGCTTGTTTAGCTTAAGATTAGGAATTTTTGGCTCCTGCAGGAAGTGGGGGGGGGGAGAATGGTTGATGATAATCCAGAGCACGGAAGTGTAGGCACTAAAAATGATCAAAATAGACAGGCTAAAAATCACTGAATAAGTATAATACCAATACAAAAGCCACAACAGGCAAAATATATGCACTAAAAATCATTTATAATTGATGGAGAAAACGAAAAGTATGGAAGAGTTGATAACTTTGCTTAATAATACTGAAAAAATCAAGGAATTACTATTCTTGACACCAAGAATGATTAAAATTATCTATCGTCACCACCCATCACTAATAACCCATCTGATTAATAAATCTCTAGATACTGGAATATTTTATAATGAACTAAAAAAGTCGATTGTTACGCCCATATACAAGAAAGGTAATAAAGATGACATGAACAATTACAGACCAATTTCGATTTTACCTATTATGTCAAAATTATTAGAGAAATGGGTAAAACGACAACTTAATAGTTATTTACACGCCATTGCCTACTACTCACATCATCAATTTGGTTTCAGGGAAAAAAGGAATACTGAAATGGCTATGATTAGATTAATGGATTATATACAAAATAAAATTAATAATAACAAAAAAGTAGCAGCTGTATTTATAGATATCAGTAAAGCGTTTGATACAGTAAACTGGGATATCTTATTGGAAAAACTAAAAAATATTGGAGTAAGAGGGCTCCCACTCGATTGGTTCAGATCTTTTATAACAAATAGGAAACAGACAGTTAAAGTAGGCAATGCGATAAGTCAGGTAAAGGCAATAGATACAGGCGTACCTCAGGGATCGGTTCTTGGCCCAATACTTTTTTCTATTTACATTAATGAAATTCATAATATCAATATTTCCGGTCAACTTGTTTCATTCGCAGATGATACAGTTCTAGTTTCCTCCGCTGAAACAACTGAAGAACTGATAAAAAATTTGGAAAAAGACATTCATGCAATAAATAAAAGAATTCGAAACCTTCGACTTAGGCTAAATGCTAGCAAAACTAAATGGGTTCTTTTTAATTTAACTAACTTAAGCACACAGACAGATTTAATGAAATTTCATGAATGTAACGACTTTCTTTCAAATACTATATGTAACTGTTCATACATTGAAAGAGTACAGCATTATAAATATCTTGGAATCATTATTTCATCTAACCTAAAATGGAAAGATCATACTGATCAAGTTGTTAATAAATTACGAGCAATCACAGCAATGACGTATAAATTAAAGGCTATCATCTCACACCAAAGTTTGAAAGAAGTATTTTTTGCATGGGTGTTCCCACATATTTTATATGGACTACAAGTTTGGGGGGGAACATATAAAAATTCAATCCATACTATTGATAATCTTTATGACTGTTTGCGACGTGACATTATACAAACTAACAGTTCTGCACAAAATGAAGTATCATTGATCCAATTTAATATACGGCAACTTTATCTGTATAAAGTTTTAGTATACATCTATAAGAATCCTGATTGGTATCCCAGAGTGAATATACAAAGAACTATGAGATCACAATATTTATATCAAATACCATTACCTAAAAAAACAATTTTCAAAAAATCAATATGTTTTCTTGCTCCAAGAATATGTAGAGAATTTGATGATATTATTAGACAACAGCAATCATTTTATATGTTTAAAAATACTATAAAGGATCGTATACTGGAAATAGCAGATATGGAGCGGTTCGTTTCGTTCGATAGTTAATGCAATTGCAAATGATATAAGGAGTAAAATTTGTTTATATTTTTGTTGTGTAAGAAAATATATCTGTATTTCGACATATCAGACTATAGTTTAACTTTTAAGGTAATATAGTTGGTGTGACTTGAATGCAGCAATTGTAGTAAAATATATCTATGTATGTTGCCAGAAATTCTTTATGTAATGTATCAATACGACCCATGGAAGGTTTCTTATATCCCTTTGGGTCGAAAAGTGTTTGTTTAATTTTTTTTTTTTTTTGTCTGTTTTGTCAATTGTGCTGTTTGTTCAATAAAAAAAAAAAAAAAATACCATTGCATATTTCCTTGTATTGCCTTATTCGTTGGTGATTTTTCAAGTAAAGCGAAAAAGTATATAAAATCTATGATATTAACGGTCCGGAAACAGTCTAAAAAATTGGCTGAAATATTGGAATTGGAACACCGAAAAAATTAGAATAGCAATATTGTGGGGTCCTGAGCTAGATCCATGTCAGTACCTACCACGCCTTGCTGAAGCCATGAGGTCAACTGATGGGTTATTGGGACGAATATCGTCTTAATGCATGGGCCCCTTGGGCACGGCTCGGAAGCCTCAAATGCAGATGAGGCGTCATGAAAATAAAATCCGATTAACAGTTTGGTGAGTAGACATGCTCAAATTTGTTAGCAGAAGCATTTCTAATCAGGTAGGGGCCCTCAGAAAAATCACTTCGTCCGGGGACCCGTGATGCTCTTAAGACAGCCCCGATTGGGACAATCATGGACCAGCCATTCATCCACAATGCTGTGCAGCATGCGTGAGTATGCATTTCTTCCGTCTAGAGCTGTTACAGTCTTGATGCTAATTCGAGAGTATATTGATGGCTATATGAAAGATACAAATATGTACGGAATACGTGAAAAGTCTGTCACTTCTATGCCTAATACCAATTTTGCAGTCTCACAGGTACTTACTCATATTGCGTTTAATTGGTGCGGAAGGATAAGAATCAGTTAACCTCGCTGATAAGAATCAGTGCTATGGAGTGAAGATTTTAAAAATAAAAATTCTTTCGATGTTCTAAATTCTAAAAATATTGCAAAAATTACTGCAGAATATGGCATCTGAAATTTTCGGATAAACATAGAACAATGTCAAAATACGCATTTACGGCAGGAAAAATTAAAAAGAAAACATTTTTAGAAAAAAAAATTAGGAATAGGCATAAGAAAGGCATTTATAGAATTTTGCCTAAACTTCTGGGCTCTAATTACAACAATGTTGGAAAAGCCATAGCTGCCCAGAAAGTAATTAAAAAAGAACATCACCATATTTTAAATCGATCAAAAAATTTCTTAAATCAATCCTCATTTTTCCCATCACCTTCCAGAATCAAAAACAAGAATCCCCCCCCCCCCAATCCGGTATAGATAACGTCAGATAATTATCCTTCGTGAGTTTAGAATTTGTGTCAGAAGTATATATTTTACTTATATCTTTACCCTTTAAACACGTAGCTTCGCAGATACGCAAAGGTTCCTTTAAACGGTTATTAGCAGCCAGTTTGAAGATAAAATTTCAAAATCACTTTTTCCCATAAGGTGAGGTCATATTCGTTACATCTTATTTTTTGAATTTTTCCGTAGATGTCCCAATATAAACGAAAACATCTCTTCGTTTGTTGCAGAGCACGTGTGGCTGTGAGATTTTGATAATTTGTTAAAATGTTAAGTTTTTAATTTTTTTTTTATTTTTCTTATTTTACCTTGAAGTTTGCTATCCGAATATTTTTCTTATTATAGTTTGAATTGCAAAGGATGTAGGTCAACCATAATTAGAAGAATCTATTTTAAAGTAGCCTACAGGCGAAACCAGTCATTAGAAAAGTGTGAAATTTTGTGGAGGATTTCATGAAGTGATAGGAATTTTTTGCAGGGGGGGGGGGGGAATAAGTTACGCATGTCGCCACTAGAGAGCGTTTCACTTTGAATACCTATAGTAAACATGTAAATGGATGTGATGTCACGCAGCAGCTGTTTCAAAACCTAGAAGCATTCGAAGAGATCTTGTTTTTCAATGTATTTGCTGCTCATAATGGTGATAAGTTTACGAGATCGTGCTTTCTTGGTCAAATTGTTTTACAACAGCAATTCCGCAGTAACTGCTCTACGGAAATATCGGACTTGGAAATTCGAAAATGTCCAATGAATGTTAAAAACCTTCGGAGTATGATAACGAAACTTGAAACCACAGGATCGTTTGATTTTCGTCCTGGAAGAGGAAGAAAAAACTATAGACGCAGTACAGAATGTTTCGCTTCAGGTGGAAGAGGACAGAGCTTCAAATTCTCGTGGTAGCACAAGCGTTGGACAGGCCACGTTCAACTATCCATAGGATCATGTGGAACATCCTCCGATGTTATCCGTACAAGCTTTCACTTGTGCAACGGTTGCTTCCACATAATTATGACACTCGGTTTCTAGTTCGCGGTAGGTCTATTCAGAATGGCCTTGGAATATCCTCTGTACAAACGAAGCGCATTTTCACTTGGATGTTTCAATCAATGCTCACAACTGCCGAATTTGGGAACCAGAAAATCCGCAAGCTATCTTAGAGGTTCCGTTGCATTCACCAAAAGTAACGGAATGGTGTGGATTTACTGCATCATTTATTCTCGGTTCCTACCTCTACGAGAGTTACTTTATACAGATCCACGAACATGTTCGATCACCGGGAAGCGATATGCATTGCTGTTACAGAACGAAATTGTTCCGGCTCTGCCAGCACGTCACTGCCTTGCAGACACAATCTTTATGCAAGACGGAGCTCCTCCACACATTGCAGTGTGTGTGAGGAATGTTCTTGAAACACATTTTACAGAAGAACGTGTCATCAGCCGGCACTTTCCTAATCTATGGCCCCCCGGACCTTTATCCATGTGATTTTTGGCTTTGGTGGCATTTGAAACGTCTGGTAAGTCGTGACAATCCAAGTACTTTACCTGACCTTAGAGACAGCATTTCACGTCACGTGCTGAACACTTCCCTGCACAGACTTTGGTCATTTGTGGAACATTTCATCTTGCGATTTCACATGGTATCTGAAAATGAGGGCCATCATGTGGAACATGTTTTGTTGCAGTACCAGTTGTGAAAGTGTTTAACAATTGCGCTAAAATTGGAAACTTTTGCTTATTGTGTCATTTCTTAGTAAAACGCCCTCTGGTGGCGACATGTGCAAGTAATTTTCCCCCTGAATCAAATTCCCATCACTTCACGAAGTCCTGCACAAAATTTCACAATTTTCTGATGACTGCTTTCGCCTGTAGGCTACTTTAAGGGTCTTTTAATTATAGACGTCTGTATATATCTATAAATAACATTACTTCAATACATTCATTGCATTTATGATTTCGTAAAATGTTTGCGTCTTCAGTAAGGACCTGTAGAAGCACTAGTTAGAATTTTTAAATTTTTTTCCCAGTTTTGAATAGGTGTCATTAACTGTGAAGGAAATTATCAGCTCGAAAAAAGAATTGAGCATTTAAGAGTCAATGCCAATGCAGAAAAGAATCAAAAGATACTTATTGAAGTCAGATATATTTACTCAACATAAACGTGTATAAGCACGTTTCGTAATCCCCAAAAATTAGAACAATGTTTCTCTTGAATGGGCATTCAACCGAGAGAATTAGAACGGCGTCATAATATCATCCAGAGTTTTATCGTGAGAACAAAAGAGAACTGACTGACGAATCATTTCGGCTCAGAGTAAAGCGTACAAATGTTCGGCATCATATGTAGTTAATTTCGAGATACCTTGTCAAAAGTAGAAGGTATAAGAAGGCTTTTTGACAGGTCACGTTTCATAAATGGAACCAAGAAACTAGAAAGAGCTCGACGTGATCAGAGCTTTCGGTTCGTTTTCATTCTTTCACTTTTATGAAATACAATGGCATTAAGTCGGTACATGGTTGTAAGACGTTTGGGGTAAGTTTCTGTAGCTAATTGTTATGAAATTTACCCATCAGCTTCGAAAAGAATTAAAAAAATAATAATTTTTTTGATTATTTCTTTTTCTTTTGTTGCAAAATAAGACACACAAATACAAATAATATTCAAAATAAGACAAGAAAACGAAACATACATTTTGCGGCTCTTACGAACCCAATTTGTCCATGCGAGTGCTTTATAATTTTTTTCTGTAATCAAAAAGCAACAGTTACTATATTATGTGTAACATTAAATAAATTTCAGATTTTTTTTTTCATTTTTATTTATTTATTTTTTACTTTCATTCAAAGCTCTCCGTAACAGTTATTTTCAATGAATTTTTCAAAATTTGAGATAGAATTCGCAAACATAAAAATTTCTTCCTTGAGTTGTTCATTAACTATTACTTCGGACAATTTTTTCCGAATTTGTTACAAATGGCTGATCCCATACTTTTTTGTATACGGTATTTATGTATTTTTGGTGTTGAAATAAAAGAAACTGAACCTATTTGAAGTTCTATCGTTGTTATTTATAAGAAAAAAATTATGATTCTTCACCATGAAAATGATTAATTTATACACATAGACTTACCTCAGTTCAAGTGTTAAATACAAATATAATACACCACAACACGCAAAATGCCCAACGAGGTGGCTGAGAAAAAGATGCCAACAAAAAATATGGATGTCATAAACTTGAAAAGCACAGCAACCCAATTAAGAATGGAATTGCAAATAGTATATATACAGTCGCCGCCCCCGTATTTGTGGGGGTTACGTTCCGGGGGTGACCGCGAATAACTGAAACCATCGATTTTTTTTGTATAGCTCGTTTAGTGAACAGCATGAGAAAAGGAGGGTAACGTAGAGGAATAAGGGAATGTAAAAGAGGGTGCAGCGATTGTTAGCGATGTTTCCTGAAAGAATATTGTGATTTCTGTTTGCTGTTCTTTCTTGATATCATCAAGTATGTTGGAATGTGATGACAAGGCTTCCTCTACCATGTTTTATACATGTGAAGAGGGTACCATAGAGGGATCTATGTCATGAAAATAATCTATTGCTGATTTGAGTGGATAAACGAGAATAATGTATTGTCGGATAATCAGCATGGGTTCAGGAAGGGAAAGTCATGTGTAACTAACCTCCTTTGCTTCTATGATCACGTGACTAAGGCTTTGGGTAAGTGCAAAAATGTCGACGTTGTTTACCTTGATTTCCAGAAGGCATTCGATCGGGTCCAACATGGCAAACTCTTGAAGCATTTACACGAGATTGGAATTGGGGGCAACTTGCTGAATTGGATAGAGTCGTGGTTAAGAGATAGGTCGCAACGAGTTATGGTGAACGGGGAATTCTCTGGTTGGACAGACGTCACAAGTGGAGTTCCTCAGGGAAGTGTCCTTGGCCCCATACTTTTTTCACTTTTCATCGACAAACTCGATCAGGGTATCGATGGGATCACTAGCAAATTCGCAGATGATGTGAAGCTAATGGTGGTAATCGGGAATGAAAGCAAAAGGGAGTTGCTCCAGACCAACTTAAAGAGGATTGCAGCATGGACAATTGAATGAAGCATGACGTTTAGCGTTGATAAGTGCATGGTCGCTCATTTTGTTTCGAACAACCCACGATTCTCTTACGAGTTGAATGGTGTCACTATAACGGATGCAACTAGGGTCACCGATTTGGGAATTCTCATTGACGAGCGACTTAGGTTTTCTGAACATTGTTCAGCGGTGGTCAAAAAAGCGAATAGAATGCTTCGTCTCATTTTCAAAAAGGTCTCTTCGCGTTCTCCTAAAGTCATTCTTCCGCTTTTTCGAGGCTTAGTTCGTCCTGGACTGGAGTATGCTGTACGGTTTTGGAGACCATACCTACAGAGGGACATAGACTTGGTTGAAGGGGGGGGGGCAGAGAAGAGCTACCGTGTCCTTATTGGCACACAGGGCTTGAGTTATGAAGAGAGACTTCATTTTTTGAATATGTTTACATTGGATGAACGCAGGTGTCGAGGAGATATGATCGAAGTGTTCAAAATTTTCGATGGGATGGATAGGATGGACCATGGACTTTTAGTACACCGCCAATCGACTGCTTTTACATGGGGACACCAGTACCGATTGGTGAGGGAGAATGCAAGGTTATGGTGTCGCAGGGAATTTTTCTCTAATAGGGTTGTTAATAAATGGAATAGCTTACCCCCGGATGTAGTAAATTATAACACAATTGACACGTTTAAGAAGAAATACGATAAACATGTTGAGGTAAATCGAGAAGCTATCCATACTTAGAATAAGACAACCATAAGTATTCTTTATGGGCATTGTATAATATTTTATCATGTGTATATATTGTTTAAAATTTGTGTTAATTACATTTTTAATTGGGTTGCTGTATTTTTGAAATATATGACATCCATATCTTTATGGCCATCTTTTTATCAGCCACCTCGTTGGGCATTTTGCCTGTTGTGGCGTTGTATTTGTATTTGTATTTGAACTTGCGAAGCCCTTCCGTTATGTTACTCATGGTGAACTTGTCTTACACTTCTTTATTTTGTTTCGACTTCTTCCATATCCATATCATTGATCCCTTCTCCCCCCCACCTGTTTCACTAACGTGACAAAGTCTTTTATAATCTCTTCAGTTGGCACTGTAGAAATGGTTGTGTCCTTTAGCGCAAATATTGGCCAAAGGTTAATCTAACCCGAGGTGACTGTTTCTCTCCTGGGAGCTGCCACGGCTCTAGTGATGACGGTAATGCCATCAACGAGCCATCAAAACAGGAGCCATCCTAAACATGCGCAACTCAAATTTTGTAAAAAAACACATGAATGACGATTTCTGAGCATTGCGAAAAAATTCCAATAAAAAAACCACTAATACGGCAACGAATAATGAAACCGCGGATACGGGGGGCCGATTGTACATGATAAAATATTATAGAATGCCCGTTAAAGAGTAGCGTATCCCGTATGGATAGCTTCTCGATTTACCCCAACATGTTTATCATACTTCTTTTTAAACGTGTCAATTGTGTTAGAATTTACTACCTCCGGGGTTAGCTATTCCCGTTATTAACAACCCCATTAGAGAAAATTCACTGCGACACCATAAACTAGAATTGTCCCTTATCAATCGATACTGGTCTCTCCTTGCAAAAGCAGTCGGTTGACGGTGTAACAATAATTCATGGTCTATCCTATCAATTTGGTTAAAAATTCTGAACCCTTCGATCATGTCTCACCGACACCTGCGCTCATCCAATACGAGCGTATTCAGTAAACTAAGTCTCTCTCCAGCATTCTATTCGATTTTTTAACCACCGCTGAACAATGGTCAGAAAACCTGATCCTCTCGTCAATGAGATTCTATAAGCGAGGTGAATTTTGTCTTAGTGGCACTTCTTTTCCGACGCTTACAGTGTAGAGAACAGTAAATTGGAAGTAGGTTTGACTAATTTTAGATTTTCAATTTGTGACCACATTTTGGTTTTTAATTTTTATATTTTTCTTTCTAAATTTCCATTTTGAAAAATATTTATTAATTTCTATATTTTTTATTCAAATAAATTGACATATTTTTAATTTTTTTTAAAGAAAGTAAATTAATCAAGTGATAGTATTCTTCTTCTTGCATGTAAAATACTAACAGTTCTATTGCTTTAAGTTACATTCCGGACTGGAAATATACATTGTTTGAAGTTTGAGCAGCACTGAACCACCAAGCAGTCCGTTTCATTAAGAACCACACACATTGAACTTTTAATGGTTCCCCCCTATATATATATATATATATATATATATATTCAATTTTTCAAATGTTTCATTAGTACCAGTGTCTTAAAGTATCTAAGATATTTTAAGTAGGATTACTTTATTGAGTCAGGATTTTATCTAGTAAGTTGCGTGCTCATTAATTGAATATTGACGAGTTTATAGCGGATATCTTCCTCTTGTAACCATTGAGACATCCCAAGTTCGACGTACCCCTAAACAATAGAGAGCCTTACTACTTGTCACAGAAAATTTCAGCACAATTTCCGAATCGTCACAAGATCATCAATATCATGTCTTGAGCTAATGTTTGTCTAGAATCTTCTCCGTCAGACTATCAACGGTTAAATTGTTAATCTGTGGAAGCCTTTGTCCCTAGAAAAGGACTGACCAGCAGCATCCGAATCGGACTGACAATTCGTGATTTCCTCTCATCCTTAGGAACTCGGAAATCAGTTTTCTCTCACTCTCCTCTTTGGCTGCATTAATGAATCTAATTTATTTCGTAATTATATAAGGTAGCAAAAGCCCAACCTTCCGGTTCACCACTTTCTTCCATCTACAGCCCCCTTACTCCAGCCTCATAAGTTAAGACGTCTAATTATCTTTAAATTATCTCCTAAGTAATTGCTGCTTGCTGTGTCACGGTCGGTAATGACACAGTGCATCTGCCGCGAACTGCCTCGCGCCTGATCAATTGGCACCGTCTGTGGAAAAGTGGAGGTAAGAATTCGGGAGGAAGTTCTTTATAACACGCCATTTATCATTTGCTTGTAACCCCTTTTGGTGTGCTTCTTGTGTTTATGTCCATTTGCGTTTAAATGTCATTAAGGGAGCGAGAGAGAGAGAGCGAGAGAGACGGTCCTTAACAGTTTCTCCTCCTCCTTTAGTAAGAACTAAAATTTCATTTCCGCGAATAAATTACGTTTTTTTTTTTTATCCTCACTCGCGATTTCCTTGATGGAGAATCGGCTAATCAGGAACTTGGCGGAAATATTTCCCTCTTCGCAATTTTTTTTTTTCACTTCTAACATCGTAACTGGTTAACCACGAGCCAGTTAAAAAGAACAAACTGATTTGATGAGATATCAAGATAATGTCCGACGCGATTAAGCAAGTCTTCGGATCTATCCTCGGATAAAATATGTGATTTATATAGCAGCAATACATACTTTATTTTAAATTCCCATTCTCGGTACAGACATTTACACACACCAGGGTTTGACAATATATTATCCCAAGTAACTTAAAACAATGCATGCCCAAATCAATACATTCCATTCTCGAAAAACATTAGCACTTTAATTGCCTGAAAATTGTAAAAACAAATTGATTTTGCTTGCAAAAAAAAAAAAAAAAATATATAAATCGAATGTTTTCTTTTAAACTGAAATTTTGAAAGAAATGCGAAAATTCTTCGAAAGGAATGTTGTCAATAATTAAAAATCTAATTAGTGTCAAACCACTAATTATATATGATTTTTCATGCAAGTGGCATAGGAAAAGAAGTCACCAAGTTACTATTCACGTTGCTTATAGAATCGTAGCCGATTTCACGGTACGGGACTGGACTTTGACCGGCTCGAATAGAGTGGTGAGATCATGCGACTAAAATCGCCACTTCACTGAAGGAAACCAGGAAAATCTTGGAAAAAAAATTCAGAGGAGGCATTATATATAGTGTCAAATTTTAAGACAATGGATAAAATTACCAATTCCCATCAAAAGCCTGGTTCTGGTCAACACATTCTATAGGAGAAAGCATCCGCGCGAAACTCGTGACGTCATTGAAGTCGCCCATTTCACGTATAGTCATTGGATATACTGGAGAACTGGAGAAACTGCGAGACACCCAGGCTCTGTCACAAAAAGCAACGTAAGCTCCTCGCCCCCCCCCCCCCGAAGGGAGGAGCTCCAGGGAATCTCCGGCAAAACCATTATTTATTGATACATCAAAGATTACATATAGTGAAAGGAAATTAAGAATTATGTAAAAAGAAGAATATTGGATATACTGCAAAAGAGGTAAAGATTTCGCATACGTCGGTCTGCTTTATCCAATGGCTACAGGTGAAATTGACGATATAAGCGACATCAAAGCTTTGCGTGGAGCCTTTCTGCTATAGAAGGTGTTGATCTTGTGCGGTTTAGTTCAGTGTGTGTGTTCTTCAACCTTTTTCTTACCACTGAAATCAAGTGGAAATTTTCGCAAGTCGTCATAAATGGGAGAAATAATTTTCGAACCTGTAGTAGAAAAATTTCCCCTAAACTTCTGGCTTATATTATATTTCATATTTTAATACTTCCCTATTATAAATACAAGAAATCGCGTTACGATAAGACCCCTGCTGCCACCGATTGAATAAATACAAACCTATCTGTTATAGTTCTTGAATTAAAATGGTCGTTGGTTTTAAATCGATACGCAGAATAAAAATTAACAACATATGATATTAAATTACAGTTACTTTTAAAAATACGCCAAAATACCGATTGTTACATTAATTGGTTTTTATAAGAAATATTTTGGTGGAAAAAATTTATTGAGTGGTAAACACAAAAACATATTAATCAGTATTTTGGTGCATACAATTTGCCCGGGTATTCAGTATAAAACTAATATTAGATGGTATCGTAACGCATTTTGTCCGTTTCCATGATCATAACGGTTTTAAACTAAGAATTATCTTTACTTCGAAAATTGTAACATAGTTAAGCTTTTATTTGGTAGGTGGCAGCAAAAGTTCCATATGTTTTAAATTGGGTACTTTTTCGTATATTTTCGTGTGAATAAGAAATGCGCGTCAATTTTCTCCACGATTTTAGAAGTAATCGCAATTGTTTTTAATACTTTCGGACACTTCATACACTGTATAACAGAGCCATATGCTATGCGGTTATCATATTTTATGCATTACTTGATTAATTCATAAGTTGGATTTTTGTTAAGATGGGGCGACCGTGAACAGGGGAACTGGTGGTCGAACTCGGTATGTCCGAACAATTTCATGCTCGTTTAATGAAACATTAAATATATTGAGAAGGGGAGGGGGATATATTGATTACGACAAAAATTATTTCACATTTAATTTGACAGTTGAACAGCATATTATTAAGTCGGTGGCTTGGCGGGGAGTCTTTTAAACAAAATGGATATGAGCGAGCGATTTTTAATTAATGTCCAAAAAGAGAAGGAGGAGGTGGTTTCTAACAATTAATTCGCTTACTGATTGAGGCAATAATGAGGATTTACCTCCTTAGGTCCGGGAACCTTTCCGTGAAGAGAAACTATTGGGTCCACCGAAGGTAAGTCATCTATCGCTTGGTGAGTATTAAGGTGAGCAAATTATAAATCGCCAAATTCTCCCCGTCAAAAAGTCTCGCCACAGAAAGCAACACACCTAAAACGGAAAAAAATCTTCAACCACTATACTTCTCTTATAGTTTAGAAAAATTATGGCAGCCCTACACATAACAAGTATAACACAGAAAAACTTCACGTTAGGGTCACAACACGTACACGTACATTCCGAAATGTACCAGTTCGTTAGAATTTCCGCAGAGGAATGTGTATGAAGTGCACGTACGTTCAAGCAACAGAATATGACGGCCCATGACCGCACCGTGCTGCAGGACGATGAAAATATGTATATCAAAATACGTTTACTACAGATTTAGATAATGGCTGACAAAGAAATTCTTTATTTAGAATTGCACGCATGCGTGTAGGAACACTTACATCATCGACGATGAAAAAATTAAAAAAAAAAAGAAAAGAAAGTGTGAATTTCTTTTGTATGCTTGCGTCAGGCACGAGGTTAGAAAATACATACATGCCCGGGCATTTGGGCAATATATATATTCATATGCCTAGCACTGTCAGACACATTGAAGTATAACCTTACTTGTGGAATAAAGATCAATAAAGATTCACTAGATGTGACCTGAACAAGATGTTCATAATACTCAGGAGTATACACAGTTCAGATACCGTTGTTTGTCCACCGAGAAATTGGTTAAAAGATGTCCGAACGTAAATCTTAAAGAGAAAATATTTTATCACAGAGAGGATAAAGCCAAAATTTTGTGAAATAAGAAGAAAAAAAAGACCGGACGTTTCTGTCAAAAACACACCCAATTGACTTGATTGTCATCTTGAATAAAAGCGCAGCTGAACATATCATTGTCTTCTCCAGAAGGAACTCGGTAGAAATATTTCCATCCTTTTTTCCGCTTCTAAAGCCGTAATTGGTTAACCATGAGCCTCATGGTTAACCAATTTATTCAAACGAACTTACTTTGTTCGTTTGAACAAAGTAATATTATGAGATATCAAGACAGTGATAAGGTGGTTAAGCAGCTGTTTTAATCCATCTTCGAAAAAGTAACCTGGGGTGACTTTGCAAGATTTTAAAATTGAAACAAAAAATTTCCAATCTACCCGCTGATTAATAGTCGAATTTTTATGTGTGGTTCTTGGTTTGTGGATATAGATTTATGTATTTGTTATTTCAATAGATCACCCCTCCTGCTTATGAAAAAATAAAAACATGGTGGTCATAATCACCCGGCATTATAATTTTTTGCCCACCACACCTGATTTGTGTATGTAACAAGGCTGTGAGTGGATTTAGGGCAATTTGAGCAGCACGGGGTGTCCAAAGAATTGCAATGATAACAAAAAGAACGCCAAATGATGCAATGAATTTTTAATTTTAAAAACATGTGCTTTAATTATGACTCTTCCCCTACGAAAACATTAGGATAAATTAGAAAATTACACGTTAAGGTTAGAATTAGGTAAATTATATCATTAAAAATATATTTGTTATTATAAGGATGTAAGCTTTGTTGGAATTTAGGATGTAAGTTCGAATTTGGAAGAAAACGTAGAAGAAAAGATCGTACCGGTGACTTTGCCGCAATATAACGTATTCAACACAGAAAACAACTTTACATGGATCAAAGCTGTAAGTAGTCATTGTACTTAGGAAATACGTTAAATCTCTCTAATATTAAAAGAGTTTAAAGCAAATCCGGAATCGAAAGAGCAACACGCGAGTTAAGGTACTAAATTTGCAGGTTGAATGATTCCCACAGATATTTCAGAACCATGAACTACTCATAAATGGAGTCAAATTATTATCTGTATTCATTGGTTCTTGTAAGAGAGAAATCTCGTGTTTAAAATAAACTTCTGCTTCCTTTCCCTGGCTGTTGAATAGTTTGAAATAATATTTACACTATTAAGATTTCATCCATTCATACCTTTTAAATTGGTATTCTGATACAAAATGAGAATTAGAAAGTGGAGAAAAGTGGTCTTGAATTTCCTATTAGACCTGGAGTAATATTCCCAACTAAAATAAAAATCTTCCGGTAAAGTGCAGAACCAAATCTCCAATCACTTCACATTCTTCATTACATGTACCACTACTAACAGCGCATTCACCTGCTACACATTCCTCTATGGAATTTCTAACGAATTGTAGATGCCGGAATGTGCATGTTGTGAACCTAACGTGGAGTGTTTTTTTTTACGCTTGTGTAGTACTGCCATCTGCCACCAATTTTTCTAAATATAAGTGAGATGTAATGATTTAATAACTGTACTGTTGTAGGCCTGTTGCTCTCTGTGGCGAGACTTTATGACGAGAAGATCGGCTCGCATTCGTACTTCGGAGTTGAGAACCCGGTCCGAGTCGAAGCTGAGGTTCAAACCCGGGTCCTCTCAATGCGAGTTCCTCACTATGACCACTCGATCACCACAGTGACCAGAATTAAATCTACTACTAAGAATAATAACTGAAGGGATAGACCTGGTTATCAAAAGGCTAAACAAATGTGAAAGTCTGAGGTCTTAAATTTTTTCTTGATCCTAATCTCGTCAAAAAAACCGGCTTATTGGCGATATCACGTATCAGGAAACGACCCCAAACGGATTATCTGTTGTTGGAGTGATGGATAAATAAATAAATAACAAAACAAACCTCAGATCGTCTCATTTACATATAAAGCAAATTCCTTGACGACTACAGCGTTACAAACGATCAACTAAGTAAGTTTTACTCCGTCAGAATTTTTTTTTTTTTCAAAACTGGGCAAAATCACCTCAGTTGACGGTATGTGATTCATAGCAGCAATATATTGTATTTCAAATCCCAGTCTCTGTAGAGACATTTATACCCGTAATATCACCTAAATATATACTTTCACTAGCGAAATAAGGATAAATAAAAATTAACTGGATGTGACCCGAACAAGATTTTCACAATACCCACGAGTATACACGGTTCAGATACTGTCTAAATTGCTTTGTCCACAGAGAAATCGGTTAAGAGATGAGAGAACGTAAATCTTAACGACGGAAGAGATAATATTTTATCACAGAGGACAAAGCCAAATTTTTGTTAAATAGAGGGGGGAAAAAAAGAGCGCAAGTTTCTGTCAAAAACACACCGAATCGACTTCATTGTCATCGTGAATAAAAGCGCGACTGAAAAAGTCATTGTCTTCTCCAACGAGTCATCCGTCAAAACTTTGAAATATCATTAATCAGTGTCTCCGTAAGCGGTTGGCGTCATCAGCAGATACGCGAATACTACCTCCTACAGTAATACTACTACTACTACTGTTCTCTCGGGACAGTCAATAACATGAATTTTGCCGTGAAATATATATGTGTTCGAGGATATGGAAGTCAACCAAAAAAGGAAAAGGATTTTTCCTATTCCTTTATATATATATCCGGTAGGAAATAGACTGACACCATGCCTCAACATTGTCCCGTCCATCGATATCATCGGATAATTTATCTTCTGGAAGAATATTCACCAGTTTTTTAAACTTTTATTGACTTCTCTCTTCGTTTTAGTTATATTCAGACGTTAAAGAAAAAGACGTCACGTCCACACACAGACTTCATCATAGGACATTATGAAAGCCTTCAAATCGCGATTACTCAATCCATAAAGTGAATTAATAAAATGTGAAATTATTTAATTTCATTTTGCATTTTCATTCACAGCATTTTTGAAGAAGATGAAGCATATGATCAAATTAGTTAAAATTAAAATGTGTGCTAATTAATGCCAGGAAGGAGCTTGGGTAATAAGAAATATTTTTTAGAAACTATGATAATTGTGGAGGGCCTGGATCTTATAGATATTACAGAAACTTGGGCAAATGATGGGGATGAATCTTTCTTACACATCTCAGGATACGATACTTTTTTGAGAAATAGATCTGATAGGAAAGGGATCGGAGTGTTGATGTACGTGAAATCCTGTTTGAAAGCTAGAGAGTGTAACGTGAAGGGAAGTGATATTGAAACTATATGGGTTGAGCTTGAAAACAAAAGACATCATGAACTTATTGTTGGGGTTTGTTACAATCCACCGAATAGGGATTCAAACTACATCGACAAATTTCATGATGATGTGTAAGCGTAACAGGGTTCTCATACTAATGGATTTCAATTACCCAGGTATTGATTGGGAGAACCTTTTATCGAGAGATCAGTATGAAAGAGACTTTCTTGAGTTGGTGCTCGAAAATTTTTTGTATCAGCATGTATCAGAAGCCACTAGGGGTACTGCTATTTTGGATTTAGTTCTTACTAGTTCTAAGGATCTTGTTGAACATGTTTTGGTGGGGGAAGAGTTTTCTTCCAGTGATCATCGTATCGTCAGATTTCACTGTAACATTTCTTCGGGTAAGATTGATAACAAAAGACTGGTTCCTTGTTTTCGGAGAACTAACTTTGATGTTTTGAGAGGAAAACTAGCGGAAGTTTTCAAAGACCGGTTGGAATCAGTAAGGGTGGTAAGTCAATGGGAAGAATTTAGTACGAAACGGTCCTCTGTTTTTCACTACGTCATACCCTTTGTTCGAAAAAAGCATGTTTGTGCATCGCACCCCCTATGGTTCTCGGACAGCGTGTGTAGCCTTTATCTTGAAAAGAAAACAGCGTTCAGTGTGTATAAAAGTGGACGAGGTGACCTGTATTTGTTTAGTAATAAAAGAAGAGCGTTGAAGAAAGCGATAAGTGATAGTAAACAGGAAGTTTAATTTAGGTTGGCAGATAACATTGTCTCTGACCCAAAATCATTTTTAATGTACGTCAATAAATGATGCAAGAAGACAGTTGACCCCCCTCTCGGTAGGAGGATCTAGGGTGAAGAGCAATGTAGGTAGGTGTAGTGCTTTAAATGACTTTTTCTCGTCGGATGTTAATAGAGAAAGTGTTCAATGTACGGGTGTTGCGTGGGGTGATAAAATCATCAATGAAATTCAAGTGGAAGACGTGGAGGTCTTAAATCTTCTAAGAAATGTATGTGCAAGCAAAACACCAGGACCAGATGTTATCTATCCCAGAGCCCTCATGGAATGTGCCAACAAATTGTTGGGGCCAGTCGCACAGATCTACAGGAGTAGTGTTGCTGAGGGTATCGTCCTAAGATATTGGAAACTTGCTAATGTTCTTCCGATATTTTAGAAGTGTGATATAGAAGCTGTGTCCAAATACCGTCCGGGTCATCCGTCCGACATGGTTAACTCCTGAGATGTTTTTACAAGATATTGAGATTGGGAGCAACTTGCTGAATTAGATAGAATCTTGGTTAACAGATAACGAGTTATGGTGAACGTGTTGGACAGATGACACAAGTGGAGTTCCTCAAGGAGGTGTTGTTCATGGCCCATTTTTTTCCACTTTTTATCGATAAACTCGATTTGGGTATCGATGGGATTGCTAGCAAATTCGCAGATAACGTGGAACTAATCGGGGTAATTGGGGATCAAAGCGATAGGGAATTGCGCCAGACCAACTCAAACAGGATTATAGAGTGGGGGAAATGCATGGAACATGACGTTTAGCGTTGACAAGTGCATGGTCACTCAGTTTGGTTCGAACAACCCACGGTTCTCTTACGAGTTGAATGGTGTCACTATCCCGGATAGAACTAGGGTGACCGATTTGGGAATTCTCATTGACGAGCAGGTTAGATTTTCTGAACGTTGTTCAGCGGTGGTTAAAAAAAAAAGCCCACATAATGCTCCGTTTCATTTTCCAAAAGTTGTCTACGCGTTCTCCTAAAATCATTCTTCCGCTTTTCCCAGGCTTAGTTCTTTTTTGGGCTGGAGTATGTTGTAAGGTTTTGGAGACCGTACCTACGGAGGGATATGGACTTGGTTGAATGGATGCAGAGAAGAGCTACGCGTGTCCTTATATTAACAGTACACCGTCAATCGACTGGTTTTACAAGGGGACACCAGTATCGATTGGTGAGGGACAATGCAAGGTTACGGTGTCGCAGGGAATTTTTCTCTAATAGGGTTGTTAATAAATGGAATAGCTTACTCCCGGAGATAGCAAATTGTAACGCATTGACACATTTAAAAAGAAATACGATTAACACGTTGGGGTAAATGGAGATAGGAGATATAGTTATCCATACTTAGAATAATACAACTATAAATACATTACAGACATCGTATAATATTTTATCATGTGTATAATCTATATTGTTTCTAATTGCGTTTTTAATTGGGTTGCTTTGCTTTCGAAGTGTATGTCATCCATATATGTCGTGGGCATATTTTTCTCAGTCACCTCGTTGGGCATTTTGCCAGTTGTGGCGTTGTTATTGTATTTCTTAGTTCTGTGTCTATTGAAGATTTGGAAGATAAATCTGAGAGAAGTGAAATGAAAATCGCAGAGTGAAATGATTTTCCATAGTTTCAGCTACACAGGCTGATTCGAATTGTTTGTTCATAGGACAATCCCTGCAATCGTTGAATTTAGAGAAGTATATTTTCAGTTACAAAAAGTTTTCAAATGACATGCGGTTTGTTGGAATGTAATTTATTTGAAGGGGTCGTGTACACATGAAAAAAAACTAACTTATTATACAGTTCCCGTAAAAGGAAAATCACAATTAGAATACTTTTGCCCCGTCTTTTCTGATTCCAAAAAAAATTACACAGATCTAAATGCAATATTTGCAGATATATTTGAATTCAGAAATTATAGAAATATTTGGAACAGGCATAAACTAATACTTACAATAAGAGAGAGGGTATAGTAATATACATTGTTTTCCTTTCATTTGTTTTTCTTTCTTGCTTTTCTCCTGCTTTTTTACCCTTAATTTTTCTAGCATGCCATTATGTTAGAACAAGTTTATCAAAACTTGTTTCGCCGATTCGTCAAACAGAGATCATCCGAATTTCTTCCCAAGCACTTGTGAGTGAAGAGGGTACGTCACGTTTTCAACAATTCTGACCAAATCCATAAATGCAATCTACAACTGCTAAACTTTAAAGAAAAATGAACCAAGTTACAGCTTCAATAGTTCGCCTCTAAAAATTATGAAATCACAAATTTTTCAAAATCGGAACCTATGACAACAATTCTATAGCGAAACCTTCTTTTTCTCAAACTTATACCCACTTTAACTTTAGCTCGCCCAATTGTGTCTTTCAAACCCCTTCAAACTGGGAACATAAATACATTTCTGTGAGTTATAGCTGAAAAATGAAGTGTCAAAATGTAGGTAAACGTCACGTTGCAGAGTGAAATATCCTGAAAAAAATTCATTCATTTCTTCCATTGGGCTGAGAAAAAATCATCTCTTGCTATTTCAATACGTTACGCTATTATGCGTAAATTATAAGGGAACATTCGTCCTTTATTGAAAGGAAGAAAGTGATGTATACGGATATATAATTTGGATTGCAAGAGGGTTCGATTCCCGGCGGAGACTAAACGACTTTTCAAAGGATGAAGTCACTCTCCGCTTATTCATACGAAGGTTTTTTAACAACTAGCTGTTGCGAAGATTAATTTTTTTTTTGGAAAGAGAGAAAATTCAACTGCGTTTGCGGGGAATCGAACCCACGCCATAGACCACTAGGCCACAAAGGCAACAAATCTCTCAATCTTTCCTTGGAGCTCGTGTGTACTGAAAGGGACCGTAGAGATTCGCTGCCTTTGTAGTCTAGTGGTCTAGGGCGTTCATCCGGAAAGTGAAGGAACGCGGGTTTCATTCCTCATCCAAAGGCAATTGCATTTTCTCTCTTTTTAAACTTTTTTAATCTTCGCAATAGTCAGTTGTTAAAAACCTTCGTATAAACGACTTTTCCTCTTCAGAAACGACTTTCTAAAAAAAAAATGTCTTTCCTCCAAAATTCATTGTTTTAAAGAATTGAAACAATCGATTTTTTTTCTCATCATTTGAATATTCCCGTATAATCCGATCCGTCAATATGCTACAATTAATTTTCCATCTCACACCTCAAAAAGGTTTATCCGCACCAACAGGATGACGGGCACTTCTGGTTAGCAACCACTGTATATTAGCTTTATCCACTCATCCTCGTATAGTATCAAGCAATATTTTCATTCAACCAAAACACCATCGTCGAATCTATGTATACAATAGCTTAAACTCGATTCGCAAGTATATTTCTTCATTGCAAACTCATGAGTCATGGCCAGATCTCTCGAACTGGAGAACTGGAACATGATTTGCCCACCACCTGGCTTTCATCACCATGAATTCCTTTCGACCTACGAATCAATAAAGTTAGTTCAGACAAGATAGACCCCAGACAGTAACATGAGAGGGTCGTATGTGATTTCCGCAAAGAGAACTGATGAATGCAAAGTTCCATTCAGTCCCTTTCGCTAGCGTTATATACCATACGAGATAAAATTTCTATTACTCGGAGTCTTCGATTCTATTACAAAAGCGAATATTTCGACATTTTGAAAGAGATGGAAGCGAAATTCTAGAAACTTCGACCGTCTTTCTTAAAGATCTCGAGTTTAATAGTCCGAAAATCTTTATCCAGTTGCGTACTCATCAGCTTATTCGATATATATATATATTGTGTGGGGATATTGCGTCCCTCTCTTTCTCTCTCACTCTTTCTGTCTTGTTTCAGGACCGCTTTCATCCTATTGTCTCTATTGTGTCATTTGATCGGATACCAAGACACACAAGGAAATCGACTAAAGCCGCCATGTCTTCGAGGCATCGGATGTGAGGACGAGATACTAAATAAATAAATATATATATATTGCAGCGTGAAATTTCAAATTCTGAGAGATTCAAGTATTACGGGAAAGCTCTGATCTTTTGTCATCTATTGGTACAAAAGAGAAGCTCTTCCCTGGAAATCCCTTCGGATTGATTGGATAGTTCGCAGCCCGTGACCTTAAACTTGAAGAATTTTCACTTATTTTTTCCCCTCTCTTTATATATCAATATAAAAGGACTTAAATATCCACGTGCAACGTATTTCGAAACAGGATATGACATACTATTCAGCTAAATCATATATGCTCAACCCATGGCCCGCGGGCCAAATGTGTGGCCCTCGGAGTTATCTGAAGTGGCCCGCTACCACACAAATCTAATTTTGTAAAAAAATAAACTAAGCAGCACATTTAAAAATCACTAAAGGGATACGCGGCATATTTACAGATCACTTGAGTGGCCCGTGGTACTGTTCCCCATTATTCAATTAGTCCGCAGCGCATTTACAGACCGATTAAGTGACGTGTGGCACAGTTTCAGAGCACTTAAGTGGCCTGCGGTGCAATTACAAATCGCTTAAACGACCCGCGGGGTGCAGTTCCACATCACTCGTTACCCACGGCGCATTTCCAGTTCTTTCAAGTGACCCACGGCACATTTGCCCATGCTTTAAGTGGCCAACAACACACTCCCAAATCACATAAGTGGACCGGGGCATATTTACAGATTACTTAAGAAACCCACGGCGCAGTTCCAGTGCACTCAAGCAACCCATGCTACGGTTCCATATCACTCGAATAGTACACCGCGCAATTACAAGTCACTTAAGTGACGTGTGGCACAGTTCCAGAGTACTTAAGTGGTCTACGGTGCAGTTCCATATCTGTTGAACGGCCCTCAGTTCCTCATCACTCATGCTACCCACGGCACATTTCCACATGACTTGAGCGGCTCACAACACAATCCCAAATCACATAAGTGACCCGTGGCATATTTACAAATCTGATGAGGTACCCACGGCGCACTTTCCGATCACTTGAGGTACCCACGGCACAGTTCTAGAGCACTCAAGTAACCCGTGGTATTTTTACAGATCACACGCAAGTGGAAAATAATAAATTCAATCCCCACGGCATAATTACAGACCACTCAAGTGACGTGAGTCACAGTTCCAGAGCATTGGCGCCGGTTGTGCAGTTCCACGTCATTCAAGTTACCCACAACACAAGTTCCCGGTTAGTTAAGCGGGTCACTTGCGTGATGTGGAACTACCACGGGCTGCTTAAGTGCTCTCGATCTGTGCCGTAGATTACTCACGGTGATCTGTTAATATGGCACGTCTCCCTTAAGGATCTTTAAATCGGCGCACCCACACACACGCACACAGTTCCACATTCCCACGGCACAGTTCCAAGTCCCTTAAGTGGCCCATGACAGGTTATCAAACCGATAAAGTGGCCCGCACTCTCATAGAGGTTGAGCAACCATGATTTGAACACAGAAATTTTGCCAAAAACCGCGCTTTAGCTCTTGATTTTTACTCTCCAAAGTATTTTATAAAAGTGTTTCTTTCCCTAATGTTTATTGATCGTGCAATAATATAGCAATACAATGAATGAACGCCAGAATTTTGCCACTGGACTTATCCCGTTGCCGAGATTTCTTCCAGCCCAGCTTCGTGGCAGAGTCTGGAACAAATATAGCAATACAATAGAACCTCTCTGTACAGGGGGGTGGGGCACCATGGGACCGAAGATTTTGACTGCTAATTAGGAGTGCTCGTTAATGGATTAGTAAATATATATTCGGACCAGGACACATGAGTTAAAAAATGTCCGTTAACAGGAGGTGTCCAAAAACAGAAGTGTCTGTTATTGGAGGTTCAACTGTATATTTTTCATTGGAATAAAATGACATTCATTCTTGCACAACATTATACAAGATGGATACTATATCACAATCGCCCTAAAACTACACCACGTGATTCCTTGTCAAAAACCAACACGGAAACGTGATTTGCGTTTTCTGACCGGACGATTATTTTGAAGTTTTGTGACGTGTCAGTGACGTTGATCCGCTCAGTTACGCGCAAAGCATCGAACGATAAGAAATTTGTATATAGCAGCGAGTTGCAGCTTCTTAAAAATGAACTGAAATATCCAATCCCGTCAGAAGCCAAGTTATACAAACACAAATACAACACCACAACAGGCAAAATGCCCAACGGGGTGGCTGAGAAAAAGATGCCCATAAAAATATGGATGTCATATTTCAAAAATACAGCAATCCAATTAAAAATGCAATTAACAAAAATTATAATTATAATAATTATAATAAATCGTGAAGGACAGTCTTCTTCGTTCACGATTGGCTGTTTATCTCTTCGTATAGAGTTGACGTTATAACCTCGTTATTACATGTTAGCTTCGCCCGCTACATTGCCAAATCCATCACCAGATTTGTAAAGCGTTAGCGAAATGAGATCTATTTGAAAAATGGTTTAACCACAATCAACATTTCCAAAAATAAGATATTCGTCTCTCTTTTTTCACTGTTAAGTCAGATATTTTTAGGAAAAGTGCAAGGAAAAAACTTGTTTGTACATCTTCAGCTTTCTCGATTTCTCTGTGGTTAATGACATTGTTACAGCTACGAAAACGACGAATTATACGCTTGGTGCGAGTTCAGGGGGAATTTGGCATTATTTGGAAGTGGCGCAATCAATTTTCAAATTGTTATAACTCCAGGATTATTGGTTAAATCAGGGTCCTTCAACGCTTGACCCCGGGGTTGCATTTGGACCTCGGAGCTTTTTATCGTGGCTTGCCGACAGTATTTAAGAGATGGTTGAAAACACTGAAAGAAAGGATATTAATTTTCTAAAACTCATGGAAGAAATAACTTCGAAATTCGTGAATGAAATCATTCCAGATTGATAAAAATTCGGAATTTATGTAAGAAATAATTCAATAATAAATTTCATCAGTTATAATTCCGGAATTTGCTGAAAGAAATAACTTTTGGACTTTATGAAGCAAATAATTTCAGCATTAGTTAATAAAAAAATAACTTATTTAAGGAAAAAAAGTCGTAATTTGAGATAAATTCGTAATTTATTTCACAATTAATAAATGAACGATTGCATAATTATTAAATGATTTCAAGGTATGTTGAGAAAGAAATAAAGAATAAAAGAGAAGACAATCAGAATTCCCGAAATAAATAATTACGAAATCATTTCAAATGAATCAGTTATAAATAGTGGAAGTAAAACATTTTTCCGAATTAGTGGAAAATAATTATTTCAGAACTGATCAAAATTGATAACTAATAAAATAAATAGTTTTACATCAGACGAAGGTCTTCGATCATTTTTGCTCTTTTTTCCAACACTGGGCCTATTGGCCCCCTTCTATTAATGTCACTGTTAATTACATGAGTAAGCCCTTTCAAATATAAGGGTGTGTGCGCATTTCCTTCTTACAATTATAAATACGTAACGCAGTGTGAATCGGCCCACGGTGTCCGAAAGGTTTGAATATTCCTGGGTAAAATCTATTCTGTATTTGCTTTCGACAAAGAATCATAGTTTTAGGGTGATCGATAGTATCTTTCCCCGTATATATAATGGTATAACTTTTTAAATAACTAAAAGAATATGATCTCTAACTCAAGCTTTCGTTTTTTCCTGAATGCTGACCACAGGAAAACTTATTTCTTCGAAGGAAAAGTGCGTTAAATTTGGTAAGTATAGACCACCTTTAGAGATATATATATATATATATTTTTTTTTATTTTCGTGTGGATTTTAAGGTGTGGGCCTCCAACTCCATTCCCCGAAAGAACAAAAAAAGAAACCTAGAAATAGAGAGAGAAAATGGAAGAATGGATACAAAAAAAAAAGAAGAAAGCTTTTGGAAGATCTATTCGACAATTCCAGAAAAATACTATGGCGAGGCTTAGTGCACTCGTGAGGACGTTTTCTGGACGTCTGATTTCGAAGAGCAAGGCCATTTCAAGTTAATGGTGTTTTCCCTTCATGTGGATGATATCTCTTTCTCTCTGCATTCCTTCTTTCCTTTTTTTTTTCTGCTCAAGGATAAATTTGGACTTTGACTTCTTTTAGGTCTGAAACATAAGAAAGTAGAAATTACTTTCCTATTTTTTTTCTGTTCCGAATGATACAAATAGTTAGAGTACTATAATTCCAAGACATGTTGAAAGCAACCATAAGAAACGATAAATTTAAAATTCCAGTTGCTTTTGTACTTTGGTATACGTATTTTCAACTGCGTTTCATTTGTATGGTTTTCTCTTCATCTGTGTTTCTTGTCTTTTTAAATGCGATAAATTGAAATATAATGTATTGCAGGGTTGGTGTACGATCTTAGCTTCGCATGCTTTCCTTTGGGGAAAAATACCCGGAACAAGGGATATTTAGAAATGTTCTTTTCACTGCAACCTCTCATATTTGTATTTTTATAAGAAACATGGTTTAGACAAAAGAGCATTTCTATGAAAAACTTTAGCATGTATAATGATTTTCAACCGTGTACATTTATATAGTATTTTGAAAATACTTTTAGTGCATTTAAAACTCGAACGCAGTTAGACAAAGAAAAGTTTATGCTGTTTAGAAATTGAAAAAGAAATGTGTTTTCAACAAATTTGCATGCACCTACCTTTTTAACTCTTTCTGACCTTAATTTTTTTGGGATAATTAAAAACGTTTTTTCCATCATTTTACATCATTCTCATAGGCGGCGATAGACGTGAAAGTCTGGGGGGCACAATGATGTTTAGTGGGGGGGGGCGGTGCATGATGATGTCAATTCATATATAAATTAGATCAGTAGGCTTCACTTTTGACGATGGGGGGGGGGGCAATGCCCCCGTGCACGCACCCTCGTATCTCCACCCATGCTTCATGTTTAGTTACGAAAAAAACCATGAATATCAAATATTTTTCTGAAAAAAAAATTCAATTTTGAAATTTTGAAACGATTGCAATTGGCATCATTTGAAATTTTAAAGGAACTACATAATTCTTATTAATTTTATAAATCCAATAATATAATTTATGTTCATCATTTTCCTATCATATGGAAACCTTAATTTCAGTAAAGATTAAAAATTTAAGTGAACTTCGTCGAGAACATTGGAAAAACGGGACATTTTATAAAACGGAAAAATTACGAGAATGTCCTTTGAACAGGGGCCATATAGTCACCCTGTACATACCAGTTTCTGGCCCGCAAGCGGTAGAAATACCGCATATATGGCCGGTGGCCTGTAAAGGTTGTGCATCTCTGATGTAGAAAAAAACGTTCGCTCATAAAAATATTCAACAAACGCAACTTCAAATTGAAATTGTGAACCTTGCCTGAGATCAGCGAAGAAAGAACGATAAGTACAAGTAGTATTTTTCTTCAAAGACATTCAATTAGGACTCGATAAAACCAGATCACGTATAACAAACCTTACATACTTAGATGCATTATTAAGAAATTAAGCGCATCGTGATTGGTCGCAATGAGTGATGAACCATTACGTCACTCGCAATGAAACACTTGGTGAAATTTACATTTAGCGAAGTTGAGTGGTGTATTTTTCTCTATCATTTTATTTTCTTTGCTTTATTTTTTTATTGATTTCAAAAAACTTTTAAAGAAAAAAATTACTTTTTTCAATGGGGTTGCCATCATCTTTTGTGAATAAGATCGAAGTTGGCAACACTGCTCACTGTAGTCGAGCAGCTTCACTGTAGCGTCAACTAAAAAAAGCCTAGCAAGTAGAGAAATTCAGTGTCGTCAAAAGCTCTGCCCCTCGAGACGTCTTGCTATCTTTCTTGCTCGTAGTAACCAACCACTGCGTGTTTATGTTTCTTATGTTGCTATGAATGTAAGGATTGTAATTACGTCACCAGACCGATCAAAGACGATTAAACAAAGAATACCAAAAAAAAAAAATACTATACGATACTCGACATCCAAAACAGCCCATTGGGCATTAGTATTCGACATAGTAGTATAATACTAATATAGTAAGCCTCTCTTTTGCGGACACTCGCGGGAAAAAAAAAAATTCCCATAAAAGAGGGATGGCCGTAGCAGACAGGGTTCCTGTTATTAACTGAAACGGTTCTTTGTTTGAATATGAATGAAATTCTCACAATATGAGATGCGTTTGAAGCATGAAATAGATAATTACTGCATAGACACAAAATTTAAATTACAAAAAAGATATAATAGGAGAGGTTTATATACTGAATAAACATTTTTTGGAAAAACTGATCAATCGCAATTTGGTGGGTTTTGCTGAGTATTTTTTCCTCCTTCAGTGTGTATCAGGCTGCAAGAATAATTCGAACCAAAATTGCAACTAATTGTGTCTGTATGGGGGTTTTAGTCCATTGGAATGAATGGTAAGAGTTTTAACCAAGACCGTATCTGAGGGTGACCGTTAAACAGGTGTTTGAAATGTATAATTTAAATAGGGTTTTGTCGGGATATTTTTATTTGGCCGTAAAATAGGGGTGATCGCTAAGATGGGTTTTACAGAATTACTAACATTGAGGATATTTTCATGTCTTTCGGATAAACTTTGCATCGCAAAGCTTAAAAAAAAACAATTTAAAGCTCTGAGAACCTGAAAATATAATATTTTATAATGAAAGATTTTTATATTATGAAAAGATTTTCAGGTAAAATTTAGTGACAAACCTCAACAAACATTGAAAATTCTTATTCCAATCATTTTTTTTTTTTGCATCTCATTGATGTGAAGCGCAAGGGAAATATCAGGTTTACTAAAAATCTATTTCGTGCAAATAATTTAAAAATTTAGCTCACTTTCACCGAACATACACAAACATCGTCATTAGGAAAGTTCACGAAAATCATGAGAAAAATTGGATAGCATTAGAAAGAAATTCTTGTTCATAATATTTAGAAATTTGAAAAACCATGTTTGAAAAGCGTTCCAAAGTATAAGCATTTAAAAAAAAAACTCATTTGAAATTAGAATAAAGTAAGATACTTAAATCTCTTCGTACGTGATTTTCATGCGGAATTTCGGAATACACGATTACATTACCGAAAAATAGACACGCGCAATCAATTAAAATGAAATAAACATACCAGATAAGTACATAATATAACAAATAATTACATGATATACCAAATAATCACATGATATACCAAATAAAATTACGCAAAGAAAAGATAATCTGATTTGATATTTCTGTTTTTTCCCTAACTCGCGTGAATCTCAAAATATATTCAAAAGCATCATTTAATAAATATTTTTAGTCCAAGGAAGAACAAAAAATATAAGATACCGTATATATATGTTGCGGTAAATATGATAAATGCGGTCATTGCAACCGGTTACTATGCATAATTATCAAGCATTTTAGTGAGTTTGATAAATTTCCCTGAATTAATCACTCTTACCGATGATTCTATATAGTACCCAAGCATTGTTGGGAATTTAATAGCTACTAAAAAGTTATCACTTTTACCGAAAAACACTTTTATGCATAACACCCAAGCGTCGCGTCTTTGTAAACATGATAAATCGTTCTAATGATATACTACACATGATAATTGATGCATGTATTGTGTCATTATATTGTGGTGCAATCGTAAAATTTGTTATCATTATATCGGGGTAAGACTATGTTCATCACATCTACTTTTTTAATATTTTTTAATATTTATCAAATTCAACAATTACACCAGGGTATTCTGTATGGGCATTGTTATAATATTTTATCATGTATATGTATTGTTTCTAGTTTTTGTAATTGCTTTTTTAATTCGGTTGCTGTATTTTTGAAATATATGATATCCGTATTTGCCATGGACATCTTTTTATCAGCCAACTCATTGGGCATTTTGCCTGTTGTGGCGTTGTTTTTTTGTATTTGTATTTCATGTTTGTAATTGCATAATCGCAGATGATAAATTTCAAATATTTATCAAATTTACCAATGACACTTGGTTATTATGCATAATTGCCGGTAAAAGTGATAAATCTATCAAAACTTACCAAGGCGATTTGCAAGTATTCATAATAACCGGTTATTATACATAAAAATGGATTTATTACATTTACCCTAGCATATATATCTCACGATTAATTATTGAAACATAGACAGAAATAAAATTTCGATACATAAAGACCAGGTTTTTCAAAATTTTACTTTTCTTTGAAAATGAATGTTGGATATCATGTTTCGTATTTCTACGAGAAACTAAAAAAAAGGCAGATAAATAAAAAAATCCTATGAAAACAGAAACATAAAGTTGTATAATTCATTAAACTAACAGAGTTTTTCAAAACTTGCAATTCATTCTAACTCAATACGAGAAATATTATTTCTAAACTTTCTTGCTCTTGACTGAATATTTCATGTCATCCAAACCATTTTCATTCAAAATAAAAATACATTAAAAAATAATAAAAGGCCTTTCTTTGTATATTTATTGTTTAATTTATAAATATTTTTTGTTGTTACAAAAATTCAAAAATATTTAAGACAATTTTTTTTATCATAATGAATATTCATTTTACATCAAATTGGATGTCAGTCGCAACGCACATTTTGATATTTTTCTGAAGAAAAAATTGAATAAAAATGAAATTGAAGAAACACACTGAAAAAACATTTTCGCGCTTCCATGTAACGATAGATATTCAGTAATAATGCAAATATTCATTTCTTTAAGAAATTCATTGATTGCTATAGTTGAATATAATACAAACAAATCCGGCAAATAATGAAGTTTATGTCCATCGTGAAATTAAAAATATTGGTAAATGTGTAATATTATTTTTAGAGTATATTTTTTTACATTTATATTTCTTTGCACATTAGATATAATGATATTAGCAAAATAAATTGATATATGATTTTTTATTTAGTAGAGCCCGTAAATTAAAAACTCAAATCCCGTAGAGAGAGTTCGATATGTTATGCAAATATTTATATGGACAAATATTTCTGTGCTCAGATGGCAAAATGTAACAAGTCACTTTTTAAAAATTTCACGAGGGCAAATTTGTAAACAATATTTTGTAAAAATGTGATACTGTGGTTTTTTTGACATTGCGATTTGCTTCCGTTGGTTCTTCATAAACCGGAAAAGATGGACGAAATTTTCCCACATTCCATAATTTTGATGATGCGAACTAAATTTTTTGGAAAAAGTGACACACACACACATACACACGAGACATTTTGCCATATGATCACAGATTTAAATTTTGCATCTTGAAAGATAATAATCTTAAATTGGACTTAATTTTTTTTAAACATTTACTATACATTTATCAATTATGCAAATACCAATTTCACGACACACACTGAAGTATTATTTTAAAATATTTAATGATTTAAGGGGGCTGGTGCACGCAAATTTTCCAAAAGAAATACATTTTTGATATTTACAATTACTGCGTTCAAGTTTTCGTTTAACGTGCACTAAAAATATTTTTAAAATATTTTAATATAAACTGCTGGCAGGCATTATATTCGCTAATGTTTTCCACTAAATTCTCAAAACTGAGTTTTTGTTAGATAAGGAACGTGTTTTCGAACACCACTCATTCTAATAATTTGAAACTTTATCTGTCTCTCAACACTATGGTGTTACATAATTTGACATGATGATTTTTAAAATGAAATATGAAAAAAATTTATGGCACATTTGGTGATTTTTGAAAAGTAGCATGTAGTTAAAGTTAAAATTCGAGAAAAAATAACCGATAACTAAAATCCTAAAAGTTCGTGTTAAAGTGTATAACACTGTAGTGTTATAGAGAGACACGCAAAGTTTCAAGAAATTTGAATGAGTGGTGTTCGAGAGAAAATGCTCCGTATCTAACAAAAACTTCGTTTTCAGAAAAAAGCATTTTAATGAGAAAAACATTAGCATGTGTAATGCCTGCCAGCAGTATATATTATTAAAATTTAATAATTTTTTTAGTACAGGTAGAACACATTCAGAAGTAGAAAATTTAATAGTATTTAAAAATTGGAAAATGCGTTTTTTGAAAAATTTAAAAAATTCTCGAAATTTTAATTTTATTAAAATTTAGTTAAATTTTAAGAAATAAATCCCTCAAAATCAAAGAAACATAAAATATAGAAGAGAATTTTTTTTAGAATTTCTAAATAAGAAATAAAAATCATTGCTAAGAATAACTTAATTTTAGCACAAAACATTCAGAATAATTCGAATTAATTCTAATCAATTAAGATATTTAAGGTCGACAAACTTAAAAAATGAATTCAAACTTTCAACTACAGAAAATTGTGGTCCATTGGAATTTTTGACCAAAAAAATGAAAGCGAAATTTTATATTTTCTCGAGGAAAAAACGATAGATCAGTTTTTTTTCTTTTTTTGGAAATATAAAATCAAAACAGGATATAGGTAGAATAAATAATAAATACCACCAGGTATGTTTTTTGTAGCTTAAGGTTCAGCAGGAATTTTCAGGAATTTTCTGAAGACGAAAGAAGAATTTCCAGGAGCAAAATATTTGCGTGAAACGAGGAACAGTAATTATTTCCCAAATTTCCAAGAAGTCATCCAGAAAATTCGAAAGTCGACATGGGGAAAAAAAGGTGGAAGGAAAATGAAGAAAGTATATTTTAGTATTCAAACTACGGGAAAAAAAATGTGTTTCTAAAAAAGAAACATGGCGCAAGGGGAAACTAGAACATGAGGATGTAATGTGTTTCAGGCTTTTCTATCGGGGCGACGGATTGCGTCTAAGTATAGAAATACTTTTTTTCTTGCTTCTTTCTTGAAGTTTCCTTTCTACGTGTGTGTTGAAGATATGACATATTTTGACACGCCGTTAAAGTGAAAGGGCGTGAGAAATGGTCTCAAAAGAAAATGAGCGTCAGGTGCTGTTGAAAGGTCTGCTTCAAATTTCTGACTCCTGTTAGAGAGAAATCCGGGAAAAAAAAATTTATTCTGGAACGACCGGCGTAAAGTAGAAACTCTAGACGTCCCTAAAACCATAATAAGAACTGTTAAGTTTTATTTCCTTACGTTTATGGTTTTCACTGAAACCATATCTGTCTTGAACGAAGTTGTTCCGAAAGTTATGTTAGTAACATCGTGGATAACTTGAAATGCTTCTTTTCTAGTCTTTTATCATATACTTGTGTTTTCATGAGGAAATATGAATGTTGTGGAAAATCTTTTTCTTATTGCCGTGTCTCTTGACAAACTCGCATGAAATGCCATAGATTATACGTACTTTTTTGATATTTGGAATGAATTTATTTGTTGTATTTGTATTTTCCGAAGAGTAAAAATATACGAGTATTAGAAATAGATGCGACTAAATATAGAACTTGTTTATAGCTATTAGTAGCTGGAATTTTAAGTCGTCATCTGTCGCATTAGAGTTTGCCCCGGAGCAGTGAAATACATACGAGCTTTCTCGTCCTTTTATAGGAAATGCAATTAAAATTATAAGGGAAAAAACCATCTGTAATAAGATATGAAATTTATTTTTGCCACTTAAAGAGGTGAATCGATCTTTTTTTTTTATTGTAACACAACAAATTACGACATAGAAATAGTCACGCCTCGGTAGGACCTCATTGGCTATGACACTGCCTCTGCGCAAAGCTAATAATAAACGACAGTCACAACTGATTCCAAATGGCACAATATGGTACACTATTCACTGACAAATTGAATTTAAAATATCGTGAGATCGGAAGCAAATTTAAATTGATTCAGGGTTTGGAAATACATATTTTTCAATTTTATTCTCCATTATAATTTGTTTCATAAAATTTATTTTATTTTATTCTATTATTTCGCTGTTTTTAATAAATTAATTTACTGTACTAAATGTATTGTCGTGATTCTATAGTTGTAAATTGTAATATGGAAATCGAAAACCACAGATTATAGTTTTTTTGTTTTGAAATACAGGGTGCGTTTGTGCCAGCTTCAGGAAACTGTCGTATGGATAGCGGAGGGTGACATCACTTCCTTGGATTACTCGTTATCAGGTTTCAGTGTCAGCAATTGTGACTTTTGGCCCCAGTTAGGTCCGAGAGTCCATGTACGGTCCCGACAAGCACACATGAGCTCTAAGGAAAGATCGAGATATTCGTTGCCTTAGTAGTCTAGTGGTCTCCGACGTTTAACTGACAGATGAGAGGACGTGGGCTCGATTCCCTGCAAGAGCAGTTGAATTTCCTAAATTGATCTTCGTACGTCAATCAGTTGTTTGAAACCTTCAAACGCAAGCTACCTCCTCATTGTTAGGGAATGCGAAAGAAATTCATTCGAAAGAAAAAATAACTTACTAATGAGGCGCGAATTTCATCTTTGCTACTGAAAAAAAAAACATTTTTATTGTTCCACAATAAATTTCTATAGGTTATGGTTTTTTCTGTAACCTTATCTGTTTTGAAAGAAGTTATAAAAGCGTGTGTTAACTCGAAATGTCTTTAGACAGGGATTAGTTTCCAAAAAAGCTAAATTTTTACATTTTCAGATTTTAAAAAAATGTCATCTGTGTTTGTAAAATAAAATCTCAACTACATTATCTACCACCATTCCTCCGTGTACTATATGTATGTAAACATGTTGCACAGGTTAGTATTTTGGTTATGGTAGATCAATCTACTGCTATACGTGCCCAGAGAAAAATTATTTCTACTTGTCAAGTTTGGTTCTTTTCCGAACGATAATGCAGGATGTTCCATAAATTCGAAAATTGTTCAAAAATGTATAAAAATTTGAAAAACAAAAATTCAAATTTTTGTCGATCGAGAGAACTTCACGAAAACAGATAACAGAATTAATTTTTAAATTATGGACCTGAAACTTTCTTAATTCCCTTCTATGTCCGAAACGCCGGAATTGCAGTTCGTGGCTGGGTAAAAATACTTCACCAATGGCCAAATATCATAATGGAAACTTTATGTAAGCTCTAGTAACAGGAAATTTCAGAAATAAGTTGTCAATCGCACACCCTGCAATTTATGGGACAATGATTTTTTTTTTTTTTTTTTGCATATTTCAAGTGATTTTTTTCCGTGTAGCGTCCTCTATCGAAAAACAAATAAAACTAATTTATTTCACCTGTATTCAAAAAGAAATTCTTCATCGTGAAAAACAACTTTCTGGCAAACGGCATTCAAATATACCAATTCCTTGAATTTTTATGACATTTTAAACTATCTAAAAATTTATGGGACACCCTGTATATGATGAGCATTCTTGACGGTTTCCTCATATCATTTCCTCCATCACCATTCCAGGGTGACCGTTCACCCAGCCGTTCACCCTGATTGATATATAATATCAATGAACGGATATTGAATGATTTATAGCATGGAACAACAGATGGCAATCGCTGATAATAAGAACAGACACTTTGAAACCAGTCAAAAGGCCAGAATTGGATGAATAGCAGCTCTACCACGTCGTTTGTAGTAATGAGAGAAGTAAAATTTTTTACAGATGGGATTCCTCCAAGAAGGTCATCGTGAGTTACTCTTTCATAATTTATTATAAACTATAGTACTATGAATTGAGGGGAAAATCAATAAGTTTTGACGAGTGCATGTTTCAACGGTCTTTTATGATTCGCGAGGAAAAAATCCCAAAAATTCGGGTATTCTCTACATACTGTGGGTGTCAAAGAAGTTACGAGCCATTGCAATATGAAAACATGCATGAAACACGTCGATGGGAACCACTGAACCAATGTAAACATTCCAAGTCATTGTTGAGCCCTGCGAACCAATTTTGTTGGATAGTTATAGACCATTATCTCTTTCAGACCCCGATGCCACAAATGGGTGTGGGGTTGATTTTTCTCATAGTAAAAATTAGAGACTATCACTTATTTTATAACTTATTTCAGAGTCTTATTTAGGCTACTTATTTTTTTAGAAACTTACGACATACATATTTGTCAAGAGTATCTCTTTCTGGTCCACCTCGTTGGGCATTTTGACTGTTGTGGCCTTGTATTTGTATTTAGAATTTTTTCTTTCGACCTCAAGGAGTTAAGCCCAGACTTGATAGATTGTGTAAGTTTTGAGTTAGAAACGGGATTCATGACAGGACACAACTTAAGGGGTGTCTTACCTTACAACACGATAATAAACTTTCTTATGGGGAAATACAATTCTAAACATTATTTATCCATTGTTTACTTAAATTTTTATCACATATATTTAATTTTGTATGTCATCCTATGCTGGTGCAAAATTTATATACATGTCTCCATCACTTAATTTTTTACAAATTTTCAAAAAAAACGAAAGCATTACAAACAGATTGCGCGCATGATAAAATAACATGACATCAATAAAATTGAATAAAAATTGATTCGAAATAAATGAAACTGTTCAGTTCATAAAAATCTGAGGTTAAATTTTTTTTAAATTTTAAATAAGAATTTAGACGATACGGTAGAATCTCAATCTTAATTCTATGAAAACTGAATCGTTTCCTTTCCTTTCAATCATTTTGTACTAAATTACATTGATTTTATGTAATTTTATCATGATTAATTTATCATTGATTTTTTTGAACATTTGTATAAACTTTAGTATTGGAGTGTACAATTTTGTACTGGCACATACAATGAAATACGCAATCAAATATGTGTTGTAATTTTTTTTAATGAATAATTTAAAAAATAATATTTTTAATGTTATTTCTACATAAGAAAACTTTTTACCATTTAAAAAAGTAGGGCCCCTTAAAGTTGAACTTTGCATGAGATTTTTTCCAGCAGAAAGTGCCTCCGGAAAAAGTGATTTATTACACGAAATTTAGCAACAAAATTTTGGAAAAAAATAGTATGAAAACTACTATAAGCCCTGCATCATCTTGGCTGAAAAAATTTTACCCAAGTGAATTATTTCTTCACAAAAATTTAAAATTAGAAAAAATAAAGATTTGCTTTAATTTATTTTCTTAATGCATTTTTTGAGTAGCAAAAATTCAAAAATATTTTTTGAAAATTCCGAAAAACTAATGCTCGGGTCTAAAAGGGTTGAGGGCATTATCTTAGCTCTGATACAGATCTACGCTGTACATCATCATGCTGAGACCACATATTTTTCAGGTTTCAGTGCATTATTTTTTGAGAAACTCGAAAAAAAAAATAGTTCAATTCTTTGTATTTTTTACTTTGTGTATTTTTTGAATCGTATAAAAGCATTTATGCTTTTACTAAGGTAATTTCCCCGTGCTTTCGAAAAACAGCATTTATACACTGTATAGGAGTAAATGAAAAGGGAATGGATTTCAATTTCCATTTACCCTGTTTACTAAGTTCTGTATCTACATTTATTCATCGGTAGAAAAGCATATTTGAGTTGGTCGTTCGTAAAACTGTCACCAGGGACAAATTGAAGTCGGATGACTCTCTTTTTGAGCCAAAAACACAAAAAAAAAGACCGATGTTTTTCGGAGGACTTTGAATCTCTTGGGTATTCTTCTCGTTCGTATTTATTCTTGTGTTTCTTCCAGATTCCGCATTCTGAATATTCATTCGTGAAACTGAAAACAAAACGAAACTTTTTGAAATGTGTTTCGCTTTTAAAATGTTTAAAAGCAAAGTTACTCCCTATTTAATGAATTGCTTTTATTTATTTATTTTTGCTGTTTCAATTCAACAAAAGAATCTTAGTTCTGAATCAAATACTCGTCTCTTTCTTTTGCTGGTTTTCATGTATAAGCAGTATTCATTGCTCTTTTGAAACGGAAACCACATTTTTTTATTTGATCTGAAAATAAAGCTTGGTTTTAATTATTTTTTTAAAGACCTTTGTATTTAGGAATGCTAATGGGAACTTACGAAATTCTTTCATGTCTCACACGAAAGTGATACATTGATTTTTAAAAAAGAAGAATCACTGTAAAACGGATTCAGAAAATGGAGTTCTTTTCGTAGTACTTATTTTCTTTCATTGTGAGAAAAAGCTATAAGTGTTTCTCTATTTAGCAATAAAGCCCTTAAGGCAATTACCCTTCTTCTTTTTCTAAAAAATGTCAAAAAGATAAAGCGTATGTTGTTTTGGTTCGATATGGTATAAAATAAAGGAAATGAATGTGATTTGTATCATGAATATTTTGCCAAAAAATTTATATTGCTATTTATACGCGGTGTTCTGTAAGTGCTGTTTTCGTCTTCATCTCATCAACTGTTCGTGATAAAAGTATGAATCCAGTTTAAAAATAATGTTCACGAAGTGTGTTCAAAAATCAACCCGCAACAACATTTAAAGTAGAAAATACATTGCGTCATAAAATAAAATATAAAAGTTTTTATCTATTTTTTTCGTGGTTGTAAGCACCTGACGATGATCTTTCCGAAGGGTTTCAACCAAGCTTGTTGATTCAGATTTGAAAAAAAAATTCATATAATTCCAGTGATGCGGAATCAGCATCTGTAAGCAATGAGTTTCTCGTAAAATATTTTGGAATCCTTGACGTCCTGTTGACGAGGAGGTCCCACGATATTTCTTACACTTTCATCTGCAGCAGTTTCTTTGCTACCGATAAACGAGATATTACTGAGATCTCTGATATTTCTGGAAATCAGTTGACGTTTTGCCGTAGGTTTTCATTGGTGGCTTTAGTGTGGTTTGCCTTAATTGTTTCTTGTAGCATTGTATTTTGCATCAGCTGAGGCGCATTTCTGGAGGTATAATTTCATTCCGAATAGCACATCCATCATCAATACTGTTGCTTACTTCACAAAGGTTTTGCATCGGGTGTATTTCATTCTTTCTCTCTTCTGAATCAGCACTATTGCTTTTCACACGCAATCTTCGCCAACTTCTGAAAAGTTTTATCGTCGGTGAATCTTTTTCTCCTTTCTACAGCATACTTAACCAAGCACATGGGTGTTTCTACTTTGCAAAACAAACAATTTATTCGACAAAATCACAAAAATACTTGACAACAAAAGCTGAGACACCTGCTGACCGACATGTGCAGATAACAATGAAGGTAAGAAAAGAAAAAGGTCTCACATGAGTGGGGATTATACCTTATTGGATGCACAAAGTGACTATCAGAAGAATTTCGACCTTACAAAATCATTTATGACAATGTTGATAGTGATATATGGCGAATGTGTTCTAAAATATATGCGAGGGTCAGTGTGAACCCCTTCCGGGGCTTTCTAGGTATCTCCGTTTCTAAGAAAGATAATGAAAAAAACTTTGGTGTACGCTAAAAACAGGATATATATATATATATATATAATTCAAGGAAAACTCGAGAAATTTTAAAGCATTTGGTTAGTTCTTACTTGAGATATGGGAGCAGAAAGAAAGCGCAAAGTGCTTTCTAGCGTTAATAAGGACGGGGTCCCGAGTAAAACAGGGACCAAAATAATTGAAGATTTTTATTTATTCTGAAATTATTTATTTTATTAATTGGTAAGTTTCATTAGTCCCGTAATAACTTTTCCACAAATTCTGAAAAATTTTGTGATTAATTACTCATTAAATGAATTAATTCCGTGAGATTAATTTTAATCTGTGAAATCCCTTAAAATAATTATTTAATAACTTATTTCGGCAATTCTGAAATTATTTTCCTTCTCAATTATATCTTGGAATAATTGTCTTTCAGTAATAATGATATTATTTTTTATCGATTGTGAAATTATTTCTCACACTGATTTATAAGCTTTTTTTTCAATAATTCTGAAATTATTTGTTTCAAAAATTCTAAAAAATCATTTTTTTACAGTTATTCTGAGTGTTCATCAATTTGTTCAAGAATTGTTTTTTTTTTTCTTTCCTTTATTCTAATATTATTTCTTTCATATATTTCGAAATTAAGTTTTTCATCAGTTATGAGATTCTTCATTAATTCTAGAACTAATCTTTTTCAATGCCTTCAACCATTTTCTGAAAGTGATCAGCGGCCCACGGGAAAGGGGTCCGAGGTCTAAATGTGGCCCGCAGGCCATGCTCTGAAGACTCCTGCCTAATGGCAACTTCAAAACACAACTAATCGCTATGAAGAGGGCTCTCTATTTAGTCACATTCCGTAATACACGTAATTTTTTTTTTATCTTCTTACATTACAAATATCGATCAAAATTATTCATTCTGAATATTAAAAAAAAATGTATAGTGTCTATAATATTTCACTTCAACTCGTTGTAAGACACAGAGACGGTAAAAAAATTACCAGAACATTTATATTTTCTCATGAAAACACAAATATAACATCTAAGACTAGAAAAGAAGCAGTTATCCACAACGTTACTATACTATAACTTTTGGAACAACGTCTTTCAAGACAGATATGGTTACAGCACAAACCATAAACGTAAGGAAATAAAACTTAACAGTTCTTATTATGGTTTTGGTGAAGCGTCTAGAGTTTCTCTTTTACGCCAGTCGTTCCAGAATACAATTTTTTTTCCCGGATTTCTCTCTAACGGGAGTCAGAAATTTGAAGCAGACCTTTCAACAACACCTGACGCTCATTTTCTTTTGAGACCATTTCTCACGCCCTTTCACTTTAACGGCGCGTCAAAATATGTCATATCTTCAACACACACGTAGAAAGGAAACTTCAAGAAAGAAGTAAGGAAAAAATATATTTCTATACTTAGACGCAGTCCTTCTCCCCCGATAGAAACGCCTGGAACGCATTACATCCTCATGGTCTAGTTTTCCTCTTGTGCCATGTTTCTTCTTTAAAAACACATTTTTTCCGTAGTTTGAATACTAAAATATACGTTCTTCATTTTCCTTCCACATTTTTTTCCCCATGTTGAGTTTCGAATTTTCCGGATGGCTTCTCCCACAAATTCGGGAAATAATTACCATTTCTCGTCGCACGCAAATATTTTCCTCCTCAAACTCTTTTTCGATTCTTAACGTCTTAAGAAAAATTCTGCTGAACTTTAAGCTCCGACAGCCATACCTCTCTGGTGGGACTTACTATTTATTCTCCTAAGTATGTTTTGATTCTATATTTACAAAAACAAGAACTGATCCCATGTTTTTTTTTCCAAGAAAATATGACATTTCGCTTTCGTTTTTTTTCCGAAAATTTCAATTAAGCACTCTTTTCTGTAGTTGAGAATTTGAATTTATTTTTTGAGTTCGTCGACCTTAAGTATTCTATTGATTAGAGTTAGTTCTAGTTAATGTGATAAAAGTAAATCGTTGTTCTCAGCAACAAATTTTTATTTTTCATTAAGAACTTGCAAAAATTCGTTATTTAGGTTTCGGTATTTTTGCTAGGGAATAATTACGGGGTTTATTGAAACATTGAAAGTCAAAAGTGATCGAATATCGAAAGTGGCAAATAAACAGCACGTAAACGTGCTTTTTTTCTTCTTTTACACATGAATAGTTAACGTAATTTTTCGAGTGTATTTTCCTAATACTGTAATTCCACCTAAATTCCATTATAATGCTTGAGATAAATTTCTTAGAGGAATCCTATCTGTAAAATTTTAGTTCTCATCACTAAAATTATTAATGACGTGGTAGAGCTGCTATCCATCAGTTTTTGGCCTTTTGGATAATGTCAAAGAAAATGTTGTTATCATTGCCTGTCATATCTTGTTCCACGTGTGCTATAAATCATTCAATATCCATTAATTAATATTGATATGACCCTCAAGAATAGTGATTTACTTGAAAGGTTGATGAAGGAAAATAATTCGAGGAAACCGTGAAGCATGCTTATCATATACCGTCGTAGGGAAAGAATTCAAAATTTACAAGGTTTGGTGCACGAACTTGGCTTCCCATGTTTCCTATGGGAAAAATCCCCTGTATTTAAGGAACATTTAACAAAAATTATATTCACTTTAGACACTGTACATATTTTTGAAAAATTTAACGAGAACATTTAGGATTTTAATAGTTTTGGATATTTTTTCCTCGAATATTAACTTCAACAATGTACAACTTTCCAAAAATCACAAACATTTATTTGTATTTTGTGCCATAAAATTTCTTCATATCATTTAAATAAGAAATGCTTTTGCAGAAGCATGTAACACCATAGTGGTGAAAAATGCTCAAAGTCCCAAGACATCTGAGCAAGTTGTGTTTGAAAAAGTATTTGTTATCTGCCAAAATCCTACTTTCACTAAAGAAAATCTTAATGTAAAACTTTAACGTATATAATATCTGTTAACAGTTTATATTCAAATGTATTAAAAATACTTCTAGCGCAGGTAGAACAAAAACTCTAACGCTGTTATACGCAAAAGAATTTTAGCATTCAAAAAACATTTTTTTTTGTCAAGTTTCAGTGTGTGTGTACCAACCTCCCTTTAATTAATTAATTTCTCGTAGAGTGAGTGGTAGATCAACCATATAACCATGACAGAAAACTGTATGATGTTTACACAAAAATGGTTACACAGGGAATTGGTGGTAGAAAAATTTTAAAGCCGTTTATATTTTGTTTCTAAAAAGAATGCAGGTTGAGTTTTTTTTAATGCAGAGAGAAATCTGAAAATCATGTAGAAGACCATGACTAAAAACATTTCGAGTTAACACTAGCTTTCGAAACTTCTTTCAAGACAGATATGGTTACAGCACAAACCATAAACGTAAGAAAATAAAACTTAACAGTTCTTATTATGGTTTTGGTGACGTCTAGAGTTTCTCTTTTACGCCAGTCGTTCCAGAATACAGTTTTTTCCCCGGATTTCTCTCTAACGGGAGTCAGAAATTTGAAGCAGACCTTTCAACGACACCTGACGCTCATTTTCTTTTGAAACCATTTCTCACGCCCTTTCACTTTAACGGCGTGTCAAAATATGCCATATCTTCAACACACACGTAGAAAGGAAACTTCAAGAAAGAAATAAGAAAAAAGTATATTTCTATACATATAGAATTCCTTCCCCCCGATAGAAACGCCTGAAACACATTACATCCTCATGGTCTAGTTTTGCCTTGTGCTCCGTATTCTATTTTAAAAACACGTAGTTCCGTTGTTTGAAAAGTATAAAATAGACTTACTTCCCACGTTATCCTTCTACATTTTATTTTATTTTTTCAATGTTGAGTTTTAAATTTTCAGGATGACTTGTTCGAATTTGCGAAATAATCACCGTTTCTCGCGTTGCACGAAAATATTTTCCTCCGAATATCTTTTTCCTGTATCCATTGGAACATCTTAATAAAATTTCTGATGAACTTTAAGCTCTGACAACCATATTGGTGGGATTTATATTGTTTATTCTAAATAAAAATAATATGGTAAATTTTGATTCTATGTTTGCAAAAAAAAAAAAGAAAACCGAGTTAGTTTTTTTTTCTTGTTTTTTTTCAGGAAAATATGGTATATAGGTTTCGTTTTTTGCAGAAAATTTTAATCTCTCATTTAAAATTTCAATTTACTTTTTGAGTTCGTCGACCTTAAAATATCCTCTTGATTAGTATTAGTTCGAGTTAATGTGTTAAAGTTATTCTTAGAAACAAATTCTATTTTTCATTCAGAAATTACTAAAATTTCGAGTTTTCAACTTTGTCAATGGTTAAAATGGTAATTAAATATATGGTATATGTACATGGTACATATACAGGGTGATCAGCGAATAAGCCCTTATTTCAAAATTAAATATCTCTATAATAAAGATCAATGGAATTATGCGGTAAACGGTACGTTTATGAGCAAAACTAAGAATGTTGTACAGAAATTTCGAAAATTTAGTTTTTTTCTTAATTTTTTAAAATTAAAAAAGAAACAAAACTGGAGATTTTGGGGTTCCGAAAATCCTCATTTTTGTGAAGAGAAACCACTGCATTCGCCTAAAGTTACTGCATGGGCTGCGGTATGCGCCATGTGTGCTTACAAATTGTTCCAAAATTGTAACGCAACGTTCAGTAGTAATCGTTTCTCGCACGAAGAAGGGGCCGATAATGCCTCTGTGCGCATACCGCAGCCCATGCAGTAACTTTAGGCGAATGCAGTGGTTTCTCTTCACACAAATGAGGATTTTCGGAACCCCAAAATCTCCAGTTTTCTTTATTTACGAATCCATTCAAATGAAAATGTGCTTCATCTGTGAACCAGATGCAGCCCACATCAAATCCTTCGTTGTCGAAAATCTCCAGTTTTGTTTTTTTTTTTTAAATTTTAAAAAATTTAAAAAAAAACTAAATTTTTCGAAATTTCTGTGCAACATTCTTTCAGTTTTGCTAATACACGTACCGTTTACCGCATAATTCTATTGATCTTTGTTGTAGAGATATTTAATTTTGAAATAAGGGCTTATTCGCTGATCACCCTGTATATACCATATATATATGAAGCAATTTTCAGACAAATAACTATATCAAATAAGATTGAAATTATAGTAATTCACTCTGGTCATATATATACATTAATATATTTCTTTATATAATTTAATAAAATGCGAAGAAATCTATATCTAAAAAAAAGTATTGCTAAAAAATAATATTAAATTTTTCAAATATTTTTACTTCTGAATTCAAAATTGACATGTTGAAAATAAAGCTCATTTTATACTGAATTGAATTAGTGTTTGTTATATGAAAATAAAATTGCATGAAACGGAAACTATTTTTTTCAGTTTTCTTTAATTTCCTTTTCATGAATGAAATATAATAATGAAAAACCATGAAGCAAGCATATCATACATTGGCATCCGTATAGGAAACAAAATTTGCTAACTAATTCCAACCATATTAAATCAACTATGGTAGAGAGAAATGTGGGCAAGTGTAATGACTTTCAATGACTTTTTCGCGTCGGTTTTTAATAGAGGAAACTGTATTCATTGTACGGGTGTTTGTATGGAGCAGTAAAATCCTCAACCATATGGAAGTGGAAGATGTGGAGGTCCTGAATCTTTTAATAAATGTATCTGCAAGCAAACCACCAAGACCAGATGATATCTGTCCTAGGGTACTCTTAGGGAATTTTATTGTATATATAGTCTTCAGTTTTTATTACTGCATTTTTAATTGGGTTGCCTTATTTTAGAAATATGACATTCCTATTTGATATAGGCATTTTTTTCTCAGCCACCGTGTTAGATATTTGCCTGTCGTAGCCTTGTGTTTGTATTTATATAACCACGGCAGTAAAATTTTTCATGTTTATACGCTGATAGTATGCATGATATGTAGCACGAGAATGGTGGCAGATAATTTGAAAGCAGTTCAGACAAAAAACACGGATATAATGTTTTTCAAAACCTGAGTCCAGGAGTTAAAATATTCCGAGTTAACACTCTTTTTTTCGAACTTGTTACAAGACGTGTATGGTTTCACCACAAACCATAAACGTAAGGAAATAAAACTTAACAGTTCTTATTATGTAGAAGAGTTGATCCACTTTGCCCAAGAATATTTAGAAGACACCAACGAATAAGGCAAATACACAAAAAATAATAAAAGTCCTAATGCATTTCGACACCAATGGGTGCCGTCTTCAGAGGAAAAAAATTTAACCACTAGTTTCGCTGACCGAGTTTCCCATTTGGGTTGAACTCGGTTGCTCAGCGGAAGAAGTACGTCTGTTCACTTCAAACGTCGTGGTCAGAATGAAGCTGTGAGCCTGCGTGAGATACTAATGCAGCGTCCTGATTGGACCTTTGCGGAATAGTGCTATCTGATTGGTCCATTCGAATTTTCGTGTAATTCCCGCTCAAAATGAATTTAAGCCATGGTGTTGCGATCGGGGGTGTAGATTTATTATCGTTCACTAGTATATTTTCACTTTTATTATTTTTTGTGTATTTGCCTTATTCGTTGGTGTCTTCTAAATAAAAAGTTCTTATTATGGTTTTAGGGACGTCTATAGAGTTTGTATTTTGCGCCGGTCGTTTCAGAATATAATTGTTTTCCGAATTTTTCTCTAACGGGAGTCAGAAATTTGAAGCAGACCTTTCAACAACACCTGACGCTCATTTTCTTTTGAGACCATTTCTCACGCCCTTTCATTTTAACAGCGTGTCAAAATGCCACATCTTCAATACAAACATAGAAAGGAAGCTTCAAGAAAGAAGTGAGAAAGAAATTATTAATATACTTAGACGCAATCCTTCGCCCCCATAGAAAAGCTTGAAATACATTACATCCTCGTGGCCAGTTTTCCTTGCGTCTTAAAACACTATATTTTTCAGCAGTTTTGAATACAAAATTTTTTCTTCATACATTTCCCGTACAAAATTTTTTTTTTCAAATTTATTTCTTGAGTTTTGAATTTTACGGATGACTTCTTTGAAATTTGGGAAATAATTACCGCTTCTCGTTGCACGTGAATATTTTGTACCGCTATTTCTTCCATCCTCGGGAACGTCTTAAGAAAAATCTACTGAAAACAGGATCTAAGAACTGAGGTATATAATTCATTTTCCGAACCATTTTCTATGATTCTATACTTACCAAAAAAAAAAAATGACAAGTTTGATAAATGAGTTTCTTTGTGGAGGAAAATTCATATTCGAAATAATCTTTTACACTGCTTTACTGTTTTTTCCTCTTTTACGATAATTCAATGACTAGACAGTTTTCACTATTTGTTTCAGCATACTTAATAAATAAGAAAAACATGCATTACGGTAAATGTGATAAATCCTGTTACATTATATAATCATCGGTTATTATGCATAATTACCACTTATTTAGGTAAGTTCGACAAATTTTCCAAAATTTATGATTTTTACCTTGCGCTCAAGCACAACACTCAAAAACCGTTGGTAAACATCATGAATTGTACTTAATTCATCACATTAGCTGGTTAGCGAGTGTTTGAACTGTATATATTTAACTCTGATTCATCGAATTTTTCCGCAAGTTCCCAAATTCATATAAGCAACTCCTGTTCGGCAAATTCTGAAATCAGACATCGATATAACGAACTCCTATTCAACAAATTTTACGGTCGTACCCCGATATAACGAGCACTTATTTTTGTGTTCATACAATAAGACTCCAAAATAACAAAATGTTATTTGATGAATTCTATAGTTGGACCTGATACAATGAACTGTCATTTAAAAAAATTTGCGATCGTACCCTGATATAATAAACCCCTATTTATCAAACGAATTTTTCGATTCAACGAATTTATTTTCAATTATGAAATCATGATTTTATCACTAAATCATCAATTTACTCAAATGGGACATCGTTATATCAGCGTCCATCTATATTATTCAAACACACTAAACTAATTTGGGATATTTTTCATATCTATCAAACCCACCAATCACAGTGAGGTATTATGCATAATCCACGGTAAAAGCGATAAATTTCCAGTATTTATCAAATTTACCAGATATGCTTGCGCATGTAATCACTGGTATAAGTGATAATTATTTTAGTATATATCAAATATACCAACGACACTTGGTTATTATTCGAAATTACGGGTAAAAGTAAAAATTAATCAAACTTACCGCGGCGATTTCCGATTTTGCATAATACCATAACATATATGCACCCAGTGGCCAAAAAATTAAGAACGCCCTGCTACTTACCACTAATATCGTGTGGGACCTCTCCTGGCTTTGATGACAGCAGATATTCTTCTAGGCATAGACTCTACGAGTTCTTGAAACCGTTGAGGAGGAATATGAGGCCCATGCTAACGACATGGTAGCTCTTAATTCCCCCAGATTAGAAGGTGGTGTTTCGGAGCTTTTAACAGACCTTTCAATCTCGTCCAACAAATGCTCAATTGGTTTGAGATCGGGTGACTGGAGGGGGGCGGACATCGACGCAATTGAAACTCTGAATTATGTTCCTCAAATCAATATATTTCAGCCCCGTGGGAGGGTGCATTGTCCTGGAAATAGCTTTCATCATCGGGAAACATTATGACTATAAACGAGTGCACGTGGTCAGCAATGATGTGGAAAGAAGCTGGCATTGACAGATGTTTCCAATGGTAATAAGGGACCAAGAGTATACTAGAAAAATGCTCCCCAGACTATGATTCTACCACCACCATCTTCAGCATGTTATCATGTGGCATGCTGGATCCATGGCATCGTGCTGTTTACGCCACGTACGTATCCTGCCATCAACTGCAATGAAAATAAATCTCGACTCGTCGGATCAGGCAACATCTTTCCATTCGTCAAGTGTCCAATTTCAGCGTTTTCTAGCCCACAAGGGCCGTTTTCTTCGGTTTTACAGCGAAATGAAAGGGGCTCTTGTTGGTCACCGGTTATTAAAACCAATTCGTTTCAAGACCCGCCTTCTAGAGCGTACGGATACGCTTTGTGATGATCCTGAGTTATATTGCGCTGCAATTTGTTGCGTTGCAGTTCTTCTATTGCTGCACACAACGGGTATCCGTCGTATAGTACCTCTTTCGTTCACAAGCGATTTCCACTCGCTATTCCGCTTTCCGCTCGAAGGGGTTCTTTTTTTTTCCTAGCTGCCATTCCTTGAAGACTCGAGATACTTTTTGTACGAGAAAAGCCAAGAAGAGCGGCTTCGAAAATACTGGAACCGTCCCTTCTGGTGCCCACGACCATGCCCCGTTCAAAGTCACTGAAATCTTTTGTTTTCCTCATAAACAATCAAATTGCGACGACGTTAACTGGTGCTTCTGACCACGAGGAAAACTTTTTATCACCAAATCCTGTTTATTACGTCAGCGTCACCGTACTACACGGACGAGTCGAAGTTTAAGTGAGGAGTGTTCCTATTTTTTCGGGCCCTGAGT